>NW_027225175.1:0-14891 GCF_041296235.1 Equus asinus
CCTGCTAAACACTTGGTGGCACAATCATGTGGGACTCACGCCCAGTTGCTTAAGGGGAAAGATGTAGCATTTTGTCTGAGCTGGGTTGGCAAGGTGGAACGGCGGCAGAAGCGGAAGTTTCTAAAGCGGCGAGTTAAGGGCTGGGAAGGGAAATGCCACTGAGCTGCCTTTGTATGAGAAGTTCCCGTTCTGCTGTAACAGGACTGTGGCAAGCGAGTTGTTGTCAGCTTCGTAAAGGGCTGGAGGCAAGACAGTTTATGGCGTGTCTCCCATTGAAGATGGAGGCAGTGCTTTGTGCCTTCCACGTCTAGAGCAATGGAGGGCACGGCTGAGAGCAAAGGGGGCCTTTCTGACATAGGCGTTTCTGACACTCTCTCCACAGTGGTCAACGAGAGATGCGTATTGTCTCTCTCCTGCTAAACACATGGTGGCACAATCATGTGGGACTCAGCCCAGTTGCTTAAGGGGAAGATGTAGGCATTTTGTCTGAGCTGGGTTGGCAAGGTGGAACGGCGGCAGAAGCGGAAGTTCTAAAGCGGCGAGTTAAGGGCTGGGAAGAAATGCCACTGGAGCTGCCTTTGTATGAGAAGTTCCCGGTCTGCTGTAACAGGACTGTGGCAAGCGAGTTGTTTGTCAGCTTCGTAAAGGGCTGGAGGCAAGACAGTTTATGGCGTGTCTCCCATTGAAGGATGGAGGCAGTGCTTTGTGCCTTCCACGTCTAGAGCAATGGAGGGCACGGCTGAGAGCAAAGGGGCCTTTCTGACATAGGCGTTTTCTGACACTCTCTCCACCAGTGGTCAACTGTGGTTGGTGAAAAGCGTATTGTCTCTCTCCTGCTAAACACATGGTGGCACAATCATGTGGGACTCAGCCCAGTTGCTTAAGGGGAAGATGTAGGCATCTTGTCTGAGCTGGGTTGGCAAGGTGGAACGGCGGCAGAAGCGGAAGTTCTAAAGCGGCGAGTTAAGGGCTGGGAAGAAATGCCACTGGAGCTGCCTTTGTATGAGAAGTTCCCGGTCTGCTGTAACAGGACTGTGGCAAGCGAGTTGTTTGTCAGCTTCGTAAAGGGCTGGAGGCAAGACAGTTTATGGCGTGTCTCCCATTGAAGGATGGAGGCAGTGCTTTGTGCCTTCCACGTCTAGAGCAATGGAGGGCACGGCTGAGAGCAAAGGGGCCTTTCTGACATAGGCGTTTTCTGACACTCTCTCCACCAGTGGTCAACTGTGGTTGGTGAAAAGCGTATTGTCTCTCTCCTGCTAAACACATGGTGGCACAATCATGTGGGACTCAGCCCAGTTGCTTAAGGGGAAGATGTAGGCATTTTGTCTGAGCTGGGTTGGCAAGGTGGAACGGCGGCAGAAGCGGAAGTTCTAAAGCGGCGAGTTAAGGGCTGGGAAGAAATGCCATTGGAGCTGCCTTTGTATGAGAAGTTCCCGGTCTGCTGTAACAGGACTGTGGCAAGCGAGTTGTTTGTCAGCTTCGTAAAGGGCTGGAGGCAAGACAGTTTATGGCGTGTCTCCCATTGAAGGATGGAGGCAGTGCTTTGTGCCTTCCACGTCTAGAGCAATGGAGGGCACGGCTGAGAGCAAAGGG
This sequence comes from Equus asinus, assembly GCF_041296235.1. Classification (NCBI taxonomy): domain Eukaryota; kingdom Metazoa; phylum Chordata; class Mammalia; order Perissodactyla; family Equidae; genus Equus; species Equus asinus. The sequence continues at coordinate 1,594 of NW_027225175.1, forward strand.
CCTTTCTGACATAGGCGTTTTCTGACACTCTCTCCACCAGTGGTCAACTGTGGTTGGTGAAAAGCGTATTGTCTCTCTCCTGCTAAACACATGGTGGCACAATCATGTGGGACTCAGCCCAGTTGCTTAAGGGGAAGATGTAGGCATTTTGTCTGAGCTGGGTTGGCAAGGTGGAACGGCGGCAGAAGCGGAAGTTCTAAAGCGGCGAGTTAAGGGCTGGGAAGAAATGCCATTGGAGCTGCCTTTGTATGAGAAGTTCCCGGTCTGCTGTAACAGGACTGTGGCAAGCGAGTTGTTTGTCAGCTTCGTAAAGGGCTGGAGGCAAGACAGTTTATGGCGTGTCTCCCATTGAAGGATGGAGGCAGTGCTTTGTGCCTTCCACGTCTAGAGCAATGGAGGGCACGGCTGAGAGCAAAGGGGCCTTTCTGACATAGGCGTTTTCTGACACTCTCTCCACCAGTGGTCAACTGTGGTTGGTGAAAAGCGTATTGTCTCTCTCCTGCTAAACACATGGTGGCACAATCATGTGGGACTCAGCCCAGTTGCTTAAGGGGAAGATGTAGGCATCTTGTCTGAGCTGGGTTGGCAAGGTGGAACGGCGGCAGAAGCGGAAGTTCTAAAGCGGCGAGTTAAGGGCTGGGAAGAAATGCCATTGGAGCTGCCTTTGTATGAGAAGTTCCCGGTCTGCTGTAACAGGACTGTGGCAAGCGAGTTGTTTGTCAGCTTCGTAAAGGGCTGGAGGCAAGACAGTTTATGGCGTGTCTCCCATTGAAGGATGGAGGCAGTGCTTTGTGCCTTCCACGTCTAGAGCAATGGAGGGCACGGCTGAGAGCAAAGGGGCCTTTCTGACATAGGCGTTTTCTGACACTCTCTCCACCAGTGGTCAACTGTGGTTGGTGAAAAGCGTATTGTCTCTCTCCTGCTAAACACATGGTGGCACAATCATGTGGGACTCAGCCCAGTTGCTTAAGGGGAAGATGTAGGCATCTTGTCTGAGCTGGGTTGGCAAGGTGGAACGGCGGCAGAAGCGGAAGTTCTAAAGCGGCGAGTTAAGGGCTGGGAAGAAATGCCATTGGAGCTGCCTTTGTATGAGAAGTTCCCGGTCTGCTGTAACAGGACTGTGGCAAGCGAGTTGTTTGTCAGCTTCGTAAAGGGCTGGAGGCAAGACAGTTTATGGCGTGTCTCCCATTGAAGGATGGAGGCAGTGCTTTGTGCCTTCCACGTCTAGAGCAATGGAGGGCACGGCTGAGAGCAAAGGGGCCTTTCTGACATAGGCGTTTTCTGACACTCTCTCCACCAGTGGTCAACTGTGGTTGGTGAAAAGCGTATTGTCTCTCTCCTGCTAAACACATGGTGGCACAATCATGTGGGACTCAGCCCAGTTGCTTAAGGGGAAGATGTAGGCATTCTTGTCTGAGCTGGGTTGGCAAGGTGGAACGGCGGCAGAAGCGGAAGTTCTAAAGCGGCGAGTTAAGGGCTGGGAAGAAATGCCATTGGAGCTGCCTTTGTATGAGAAGTTCCCGGTCTGCTGTAACAGGACTGTGGCAAGCGAGTTGTTTGTCAGCTTCGTAAAGGGCTGGAGGCAAGACAGTTTATGGCGTGTCTCCCATTGAAGGATGGAGGCAGTGCTTTGTGCCTTCCACGTCTAGAGCAATGGAGGGCACGGCTGAGAGCAAAGGGGCCTTTCTGACATAGGCGTTTTCTGACACTCTCTCCACCAGTGGTCAACTGTGGTTGGTGAAAAGCGTATTGTCTCTCTCCTGCTAAACACATGGTGGCACAATCATGTGGGACTCAGCCCAGTTGCTTAAGGGGAAGATGTAGGCATTTTGTCTGAGCTGGGTTGGCAAGGTGGAACGGCGGCAGAAGCGGAAGTTCTAAAGCGGCGAGTTAAGGGCTGGGAAGAAATGCCATTGGAGCTGCCTTTGTATGAGAAGTTCCCGGTCTGCTGTAACAGGACTGTGGCAAGCGAGTTGTTTGTCAGCTTCGTAAAGGGCTGGAGGCAAGACAGTTTATGGCGTGTCTCCCATTGAAGGATGGAGGCAGTGCTTTGTGCCTTCCACGTCTAGAGCAATGGAGGGCACGGCTGAGAGCAAAGGGGCCTTTCTGACATAGGCGTTTTCTGACACTCTCTCCACCAGTGGTCAACTGTGGTTGGTGAAAAGCGTATTGTCTCTCTCCTGCTAAACACATGGTGGCACAATCATGTGGGACTCAGCCCAGTTGCTTAAGGGGAAGATGTAGGCATTTTGTCTGAGCTGGGTTGGCAAGGTGGAACGGCGGCAGAAGCGGAAGTTCTAAAGCGGCGAGTTAAGGGCTGGGAAGAAATGCCATTGGAGCTGCCTTTGTATGAGAAGTTCCCGGTCTGCTGTAACAGGACTGTGGCAAGCGAGTTGTTTGTCAGCTTCGTAAAGGGCTGGAGGCAAGACAGTTTATGGCGTGTCTCCCATTGAAGGATGGAGGCAGTGCTTTGTGCCTTCCACGTCTAGAGCAATGGAGGGCACGGCTGAGAGCAAAGGGGCCTTTCTGACATAGGCGTTTTCTGACACTCTCTCCACCAGTGGTCAACTGTGGTTGGTGAAAAGCGTATTGTCTCTCTCCTGCTAAACACATGGTGGCACAATCATGTGGGACTCAGCCCAGTTGCTTAAGGGGAAGATGTAGGCATTTTGTCTGAGCTGGGTTGGCAAGGTGGAACGGCGGCAGAAGCGGAAGTTCTAAAGCGGCGAGTTAAGGGCTGGGAAGAAATGCCATTGGAGCTGCCTTTGTATGAGAAGTTCCCGGTCTGCTGTAACAGGACTGTGGCAAGCGAGTTGTTTGTCAGCTTCGTAAAGGGCTGGAGGCAAGACAGTTTATGGCGTGTCTCCCATTGAAGGATGGAGGCAGTGCTTTGTGCCTTCCACGTCTAGAGCAATGGAGGGCACGGCTGAGAGCAAAGGGGCCTTTCTGACATAGGCGTTTTCTGACACTCTCTCCACCAGTGGTCAACTGTGGTTGGTGAAAAGCGTATTGTCTCTCTCCTGCTAAACACATGGTGGCACAATCATGTGGGACTCAGCCCAGTTGCTTAAGGGGAAGATGTAGGCATTTTGTCTGAGCTGGGTTGGCAAGGTGGAACGGCGGCAGAAGCGGAAGTTCTAAAGCGGCGAGTTAAGGGCTGGGAAGAAATGCCATTGGAGCTGCCTTTGTATGAGAAGTTCCCGGTCTGCTGTAACAGGACTGTGGCAAGCGAGTTGTTTGTCAGCTTCGTAAAGGGCTGGAGGCAAGACAGTTTATGGCGTGTCTCCCATTGAAGGATGGAGGCAGTGCTTTGTGCCTTCCACGTCTAGAGCAATGGAGGGCACGGCTGAGAGCAAAGGGGCCTTTCTGACATAGGCGTTTTCTGACACTCTCTCCACCAGTGGTCAACTGTGGTTGGTGAAAAGCGTATTGTCTCTCTCCTGCTAAACACATGGTGGCACAATCATGTGGGACTCAGCCCAGTTGCTTAAGGGGAAGATGTAGGCATTTTGTCTGAGCTGGGTTGGCAAGGTGGAACGGCGGCAGAAGCGGAAGTTCTAAAGCGGCGAGTTAAGGGCTGGGAAGAAATGCCATTGGAGCTGCCTTTGTATGAGAAGTTCCCGGTCTGCTGTAACAGGACTGTGGCAAGCGAGTTGTTTGTCAGCTTCGTAAAGGGCTGGAGGCAAGACAGTTTATGGCGTGTCTCCCATTGAAGGATGGAGGCAGTGCTTTGTGCCTTCCACGTCTAGAGCAATGGAGGGCACGGCTGAGAGCAAAGGGGCCTTTCTGACATAGGCGTTTTCTGACACTCTCTCCACCAGTGGTCAACTGTGGTTGGTGAAAAGCGTATTGTCTCTCTCCTGCTAAACACATGGTGGCACAATCATGTGGGACTCAGCCCAGTTGCTTAAGGGGAAGATGTAGGCATTTTGTCTGAGCTGGGTTGGCAAGGTGGAACGGCGGCAGAAGCGGAAGTTCTAAAGCGGCGAGTTAAGGGCTGGGAAGAAATGCCATTGGAGCTGCCTTTGTATGAGAAGTTCCCGGTCTGCTGTAACAGGACTGTGGCAAGCGAGTTGTTTGTCAGCTTCGTAAAGGGCTGGAGGCAAGACAGTTTATGGCGTGTCTCCCATTGAAGGATGGAGGCAGTGCTTTGTGCCTTCCACGTCTAGAGCAATGGAGGGCACGGCTGAGAGCAAAGGGGCCTTTCTGACATAGGCGTTTTCTGACACTCTCTCCACCAGTGGTCAACTGTGGTTGGTGAAAAGCGTATTGTCTCTCTCCTGCTAAACACATGGTGGCACAATCATGTGGGACTCAGCCCAGTTGCTTAAGGGGAAGATGTAGGCATTTTGTCTGAGCTGGGTTGGCAAGGTGGAACGGCGGCAGAAGCGGAAGTTCTAAAGCGGCGAGTTAAGGGCTGGGAAGAAATGCCATTGGAGCTGCCTTTGTATGAGAAGTTCCCGGTCTGCTGTAACAGGACTGTGGCAAGCGAGTTGTTTGTCAGCTTCGTAAAGGGCTGGAGGCAAGACAGTTTATGGCGTGTCTCCCATTGAAGGATGGAGGCAGTGCTTTGTGCCTTCCACGTCTAGAGCAATGGAGGGCACGGCTGAGAGCAAAGGGGCCTTTCTGACATAGGCGTTTTCTGACACTCTCTCCACCAGTGGTCAACTGTGGTTGGTGAAAAGCGTATTGTCTCTCTCCTGCTAAACACATGGTGGCACAATCATGTGGGACTCAGCCCAGTTGCTTAAGGGGAAGATGTAGGCATTTTGTCTGAGCTGGGTTGGCAAGGTGGAACGGCGGCAGAAGCGGAAGTTCTAAAGCGGCGAGTTAAGGGCTGGGAAGAAATGCCATTGGAGCTGCCTTTGTATGAGAAGTTCCCGGTCTGCTGTAACAGGACTGTGGCAAGCGAGTTGTTTGTCAGCTTCGTAAAGGGCTGGAGGCAAGACAGTTTATGGCGTGTCTCCCATTGAAGGATGGAGGCAGTGCTTTGTGCCTTCCACGTCTAGAGCAATGGAGGGCACGGCTGAGAGCAAAGGGGCCTTTCTGACATAGGCGTTTTCTGACACTCTCTCCACCAGTGGTCAACTGTGGTTGGTGAAAAGCGTATTGTCTCTCTCCTGCTAAACACATGGTGGCACAATCATGTGGGACTCAGCCCAGTTGCTTAAGGGGAAGATGTAGGCATCTTGTCTGAGCTGGGTTGGCAAGGTGGAACGGCGGCAGAAGCGGAAGTTCTAAAGCGGCGAGTTAAGGGCTGGGAAGAAATGCCATTGGAGCTGCCTTTGTATGAGAAGTTCCCGGTCTGCTGTAACAGGACTGTGGCAAGCGAGTTGTTTGTCAGCTTCGTAAAGGGCTGGAGGCAAGACAGTTTATGGCGTGTCTCCCATTGAAGGATGGAGGCAGTGCTTTGTGCCTTCCACGTCTAGAGCAATGGAGGGCACGGCTGAGAGCAAAGGGGCCTTTCTGACATAGGCGTTTTCTGACACTCTCTCCACCAGTGGTCAACTGTGGTTGGTGAAAAGCGTATTGTCTCTCTCCTGCTAAACACATGGTGGCACAATCATGTGGGACTCAGCCCAGTTGCTTAAGGGGAAGATGTAGGCATCTTGTCTGAGCTGGGTTGGCAAGGTGGAACGGCGGCAGAAGCGGAAGTTCTAAAGCGGCGAGTTAAGGGCTGGGAAGAAATGCCATTGGAGCTGCCTTTGTATGAGAAGTTCCCGGTCTGCTGTAACAGGACTGTGGCAAGCGAGTTGTTTGTCAGCTTCGTAAAGGGCTGGAGGCAAGACAGTTTATGGCGTGTCTCCCATTGAAGGATGGAGGCAGTGCTTTGTGCCTTCCACGTCTAGAGCAATGGAGGGCACGGCTGAGAGCAAAGGGGCCTTTCTGACATAGGCGTTTTCTGACACTCTCTCCACCAGTGGTCAACTGTGGTTGGTGAAAAGCGTATTGTCTCTCTCCTGCTAAACACATGGTGGCACAATCATGTGGGACTCAGCCCAGTTGCTTAAGGGGAAGATGTAGGCATTTTGTCTGAGCTGGGTTGGCAAGGTGGAACGGCGGCAGAAGCGGAAGTTCTAAAGCGGCGAGTTAAGGGCTGGGAAGAAATGCCATTGGAGCTGCCTTTGTATGAGAAGTTCCCGGTCTGCTGTAACAGGACTGTGGCAAGCGAGTTGTTTGTCAGCTTCGTAAAGGGCTGGAGGCAAGACAGTTTATGGCGTGTCTCCCATTGAAGGATGGAGGCAGTGCTTTGTGCCTTCCACGTCTAGAGCAATGGAGGGCACGGCTGAGAGCAAAGGGGCCTTTCTGACATAGGCGTTTTCTGACACTCTCTCCACCAGTGGTCAACTGTGGTTGGTGAAAAGCGTATTGTCTCTCTCCTGCTAAACACATGGTGGCACAATCATGTGGGACTCAGCCCAGTTGCTTAAGGGGAAGATGTAGGCATTTTGTCTGAGCTGGGTTGGCAAGGTGGAACGGCGGCAGAAGCGGAAGTTCTAAAGCGGCGAGTTAAGGGCTGGGAAGAAATGCCATTGGAGCTGCCTTTGTATGAGAAGTTCCCGGTCTGCTGTAACAGGACTGTGGCAAGCGAGTTGTTTGTCAGCTTCGTAAAGGGCTGGAGGCAAGACAGTTTATGGCGTGTCTCCCATTGAAGGATGGAGGCAGTGCTTTGTGCCTTCCACGTCTAGAGCAATGGAGGGCACGGCTGAGAGCAAAGGGGCCTTTCTGACATAGGCGTTTTCTGACACTCTCTCCACCAGTGGTCAACTGTGGTTGGTGAAAAGCGTATTGTCTCTCTCCTGCTAAACACATGGTGGCACAATCATGTGGGGACTCAGCCCAGTTGCTTAAGGGGAAGATGTAGGCATTTTGTCTGAGCTGGGTTGGCAAGGTGGAACGGCGGCAGAAGCGGAAGTTCTAAAGCGGCGAGTTAAGGGCTGGGAAGAAATGCCATTGGAGCTGCCTTTGTATGAGAAGTTCCCGGTCTGCTGTAACAGGACTGTGGCAAGCGAGTTGTTTGTCAGCTTCGTAAAGGGCTGGAGGCAAGACAGTTTATGGCGTGTCTCCCATTGAAGGATGGAGGCAGTGCTTTGTGCCTTCCACGTCTAGAGCAATGGAGGGCACGGCTGAGAGCAAAGGGGCCTTTCTGACATAGGCGTTTTCTGACACTCTCTCCACCAGTGGTCAACTGTGGTTGGTGAAAAGCGTATTGTCTCTCTCCTGCTAAACACATGGTGGCACAATCATGTGGGACTCAGCCCAGTTGCTTAAGGGGAAGATGTAGGCATTTTGTCTGAGCTGGGTTGGCAAGGTGGAACGGCGGCAGAAGCGGAAGTTCTAAAGCGGCGAGTTAAGGGCTGGGAAGAAATGCCATTGGAGCTGCCTTTGTATGAGAAGTTCCCGGTCTGCTGTAACAGGACTGTGGCAAGCGAGTTGTTTGTCAGCTTCGTAAAGGGCTGGAGGCAAGACAGTTTATGGCGTGTCTCCCATTGAAGGATGGAGGCAGTGCTTTGTGCCTTCCACGTCTAGAGCAATGGAGGGCACGGCTGAGAGCAAAGGGGCCTTTCTGACATAGGCGTTTTCTGACACTCTCTCCACCAGTGGTCAACTGTGGTTGGTGAAAAGCGTATTGTCTCTCTCCTGCTAAACACATGGTGGCACAATCATGTGGGACTCAGCCCAGTTGCTTAAGGGGAAGATGTAGGCATTTTGTCTGAGCTGGGTTGGCAAGGTGGAACGGCGGCAGAAGCGGAAGTTCTAAAGCGGCGAGTTAAGGGCTGGGAAGAAATGCCATTGGAGCTGCCTTTGTATGAGAAGTTCCCGGTCTGCTGTAACAGGACTGTGGCAAGCGAGTTGTTTGTCAGCTTCGTAAAGGGCTGGAGGCAAGACAGTTTATGGCGTGTCTCCCATTGAAGGATGGAGGCAGTGCTTTGTGCCTTCCACGTCTAGAGCAATGGAGGGCACGGCTGAGAGCAAAGGGGCCTTTCTGACATAGGCGTTTTCTGACACTCTCTCCACCAGTGGTCAACTGTGGTTGGTGAAAAGCGTATTGTCTCTCTCCTGCTAAACACATGGTGGCACAATCATGTGGGACTCAGCCCAGTTGCTTAAGGGGAAGATGTAGGCATTTTGTCTGAGCTGGGTTGGCAAGGTGGAACGGCGGCAGAAGCGGAAGTTCTAAAGCGGCGAGTTAAGGGCTGGGAAGAAATGCCACTGGAGCTGCCTTTGTATGAGAAGTTCCCGGTCTGCTGTAACAGGACTGTGGCAAGCGAGTTGTTTGTCAGCTTCGTAAAGGGCTGGAGGCAAGACAGTTTATGGCGTGTCTCCCATTGAAGGATGGAGGCAGTGCTTTGTGCCTTCCACGTCTAGAGCAATGGAGGGCACGGCTGAGAGCAAAGGGGCCTTTCTGACATAGGCGTTTTCTGACACTCTCTCCACCAGTGGTCAACTGTGGTTGGTGAAAAGCGTATTGTCTCTCTCCTGCTAAACACATGGTGGCACAATCATGTGGGACTCAGCCCAGTTGCTTAAGGGGAAGATGTAGGCATTTTGTCTGAGCTGGGTTGGCAAGGTGGAACGGCGGCAGAAGCGGAAGTTCTAAAGCGGCGAGTTAAGGGCTGGGAAGAAATGCCATTGGAGCTGCCTTTGTATGAGAAGTTCCCGGTCTGCTGTAACAGGACTGTGGCAAGCGAGTTGTTTGTCAGCTTCGTAAAGGGCTGGAGGCAAGACAGTTTATGGCGTGTCTCCCATTGAAGGATGGAGGCAGTGCTTTGTGCCTTCCACGTCTAGAGCAATGGAGGGCACGGCTGAGAGCAAAGGGGCCTTTCTGACATAGGCGTTTTCTGACACTCTCTCCACCAGTGGTCAACTGTGGTTGGTGAAAAGCGTATTGTCTCTCTCCTGCTAAACACATGGTGGCACAATCATGTGGGACTCAGCCCAGTTGCTTAAGGGGAAGATGTAGGCATCTTGTCTGAGCTGGGTTGGCAAGGTGGAACGGCGGCAGAAGCGGAAGTTCTAAAGCGGCGAGTTAAGGGCTGGGAAGAAATGCCATTGGAGCTGCCTTTGTATGAGAAGTTCCCGGTCTGCTGTAACAGGACTGTGGCAAGCGAGTTGTTTGTCAGCTTCGTAAAGGGCTGGAGGCAAGACAGTTTATGGCGTGTCTCCCATTGAAGGATGGAGGCAGTGCTTTGTGCCTTCCACGTCTAGAGCAATGGAGGGCACGGCTGAGAGCAAAGGGGCCTTTCTGACATAGGCGTTTTCTGACACTCTCTCCACCAGTGGTCAACTGTGGTTGGTGAAAAGCGTATTGTCTCTCTCCTGCTAAACACATGGTGGCACAATCATGTGGGACTCAGCCCAGTTGCTTAAGGGGAAGATGTAGGCATCTTGTCTGAGCTGGGTTGGCAAGGTGGAACGGCGGCAGAAGCGGAAGTTCTAAAGCGGCGAGTTAAGGGCTGGGAAGAAATGCCATTGGAGCTGCCTTTGTATGAGAAGTTCCCGGTCTGCTGTAACAGGACTGTGGCAAGCGAGTTGTTTGTCAGCTTCGTAAAGGGCTGGAGGCAAGACAGTTTATGGCGTGTCTCCCATTGAAGGATGGAGGCAGTGCTTTGTGCCTTCCACGTCTAGAGCAATGGAGGGCACGGCTGAGAGCAAAGGGGCCTTTCTGACATAGGCGTTTTCTGACACTCTCTCCACCAGTGGTCAACTGTGGTTGGTGAAAAGCGTATTGTCTCTCTCCTGCTAAACACATGGTGGCACAATCATGTGGGACTCAGCCCAGTTGCTTAAGGGGAAGATGTAGGCATCTTGTCTGAGCTGGGTTGGCAAGGTGGAACGGCGGCAGAAGCGGAAGTTCTAAAGCGGCGAGTTAAGGGCTGGGAAGAAATGCCATTGGAGCTGCCTTTGTATGAGAAGTTCCCGGTCTGCTGTAACAGGACTGTGGCAAGCGAGTTGTTTGTCAGCTTCGTAAAGGGCTGGAGGCAAGACAGTTTATGGCGTGTCTCCCATTGAAGGATGGAGGCAGTGCTTTGTGCCTTCCACGTCTAGAGCAATGGAGGGCACGGCTGAGAGCAAAGGGGCCTTTCTGACATAGGCGTTTTCTGACACTCTCTCCACCAGTGGTCAACTGTGGTTGGTGAAAAGCGTATTGTCTCTCTCCTGCTAAACACATGGTGGCACAATCATGTGGGACTCAGCCCAGTTGCTTAAGGGGAAGATGTAGGCATCTTGTCTGAGCTGGGTTGGCAAGGTGGAACGGCGGCAGAAGCGGAAGTTCTAAAGCGGCGAGTTAAGGGCTGGGAAGAAATGCCATTGGAGCTGCCTTTGTATGAGAAGTTCCCGGTCTGCTGTAACAGGACTGTGGCAAGCGAGTTGTTTGTCAGCTTCGTAAAGGGCTGGAGGCAAGACAGTTTATGGCGTGTCTCCCATTGAAGGATGGAGGCAGTGCTTTGTGCCTTCCACGTCTAGAGCAATGGAGGGCACGGCTGAGAGCAAAGGGGCCTTTCTGACATAGGCGTTTTCTGACACTCTCTCCACCAGTGGTCAACTGTGGTTGGTGAAAAGCGTATTGTCTCTCTCCTGCTAAACACATGGTGGCACAATCATGTGGGACTCAGCCCAGTTGCTTAAGGGGAAGATGTAGGCATTTTGTCTGAGCTGGGTTGGCAAGGTGGAACGGCGGCAGAAGCGGAAGTTCTAAAGCGGCGAGTTAAGGGCTGGGAAGAAATGCCATTGGAGCTGCCTTTGTATGAGAAGTTCCCGGTCTGCTGTAACAGGACTGTGGCAAGCGAGTTGTTTGTCAGCTTCGTAAAGGGCTGGAGGCAAGACAGTTTATGGCGTGTCTCCCATTGAAGGATGGAGGCAGTGCTTTGTGCCTTCCACGTCTAGAGCAATGGAGGGCACGGCTGAGAGCAAAGGGGCCTTTCTGACATAGGCGTTTTCTGACACTCTCTCCACCAGTGGTCAACTGTGGTTGGTGAAAAGCGTATTGTCTCTCTCCTGCTAAACACATGGTGGCACAATCATGTGGGACTCAGCCCAGTTGCTTAAGGGGAAGATGTAGGCATTTTGTCTGAGCTGGGTTGGCAAGGTGGAACGGCGGCAGAAGCGGAAGTTCTAAAGCGGCGAGTTAAGGGCTGGGAAGAAATGCCATTGGAGCTGCCTTTGTATGAGAAGTTCCCGGTCTGCTGTAACAGGACTGTGGCAAGCGAGTTGTTTGTCAGCTTCGTAAAGGGCTGGAGGCAAGACAGTTTATGGCGTGTCTCCCATTGAAGGATGGAGGCAGTGCTTTGTGCCTTCCACGTCTAGAGCAATGGAGGGCACGGCTGAGAGCAAAGGGGCCTTTCTGACATAGGCGTTTTCTGACACTCTCTCCACCAGTGGTCAACTGTGGTTGGTGAAAAGCGTATTGTCTCTCTCCTGCTAAACACATGGTGGCACAATCATGTGGGACTCAGCCCAGTTGCTTAAGGGGAAGATGTAGGCATTTTGTCTGAGCTGGGTTGGCAAGGTGGAACGGCGGCAGAAGCGGAAGTTCTAAAGCGGCGAGTTAAGGGCTGGGAAGAAATGCCATTGGAGCTGCCTTTGTATGAGAAGTTCCCGGTCTGCTGTAACAGGACTGTGGCAAGCGAGTTGTTTGTCAGCTTCGTAAAGGGCTGGAGGCAAGACAGTTTATGGCGTGTCTCCCATTGAAGGATGGAGGCAGTGCTTTGTGCCTTCCACGTCTAGAGCAATGGAGGGCACGGCTGAGAGCAAAGGGGCCTTTCTGACATAGGCGTTTTCTGACACTCTCTCCACCAGTGGTCAACTGTGGTTGGTGAAAAGCGTATTGTCTCTCTCCTGCTAAACACATGGTGGCACAATCATGTGGGACTCAGCCCAGTTGCTTAAGGGGAAGATGTAGGCATTTTGTCTGAGCTGGGTTGGCAAGGTGGAACGGCGGCAGAAGCGGAAGTTCTAAAGCGGCGAGTTAAGGGCTGGGAAGAAATGCCATTGGAGCTGCCTTTGTATGAGAAGTTCCCGGTCTGCTGTAACAGGACTGTGGCAAGCGAGTTGTTTGTCAGCTTCGTAAAGGGCTGGAGGCAAGACAGTTTATGGCGTGTCTCCCATTGAAGGATGGAGGCAGTGCTTTGTGCCTTCCACGTCTAGAGCAATGGAGGGCACGGCTGAGAGCAAAGGGGCCTTTCTGACATAGGCGTTTTCTGACACTCTCTCCACCAGTGGTCAACTGTGGTTGGTGAAAAGCGTATTGTCTCTCTCCTGCTAAACACATGGTGGCACAATCATGTGGGACTCAGCCCAGTTGCTTAAGGGGAAGATGTAGGCATTTTGTCTGAGCTGGGTTGGCAAGGTGGAACGGCGGCAGAAGCGGAAGTTCTAAAGCGGCGAGTTAAGGGCTGGGAAGAAATGCCATTGGAGCTGCCTTTGTATGAGAAGTTCCCGGTCTGCTGTAACAGGACTGTGGCAAGCGAGTTGTTTGTCAGCTTCGTAAAGGGCTGGAGGCAAGACAGTTTATGGCGTGTCTCCCATTGAAGGATGGAGGCAGTGCTTTGTGCCTTCCACGTCTAGAGCAATGGAGGGCACGGCTGAGAGCAAAGGGGCCTTTCTGACATAGGCGTTTTCTGACACTCTCTCCACCAGTGGTCAACTGTGGTTGGTGAAAAGCGTATTGTCTCTCTCCTGCTAAACACATGGTGGCACAATCATGTGGGACTCAGCCCAGTTGCTTAAGGGAAGATGTAGGCATTTTGTCTGAGCTGGGTTGGCAAGGTGGAACGGCGGCAGAAGCGGAAGTTCTAAAGCGGCGAGTTAAGGGCTGGGAAGAAATGCCATTGGAGCTGCCTTTGTATGAGAAGTTCCCGGTCTGCTGTAACAGGACTGTGGCAAGCGAGTTGTTTGTCAGCTTCGTAAAGGGCTGGAGGCAAGACAGTTTATGGCGTGTCTCCCATTGAAGGATGGAGGCAGTGCTTTGTGCCTTCCACGTCTAGAGCAATGGAGGGCACGGCTGAGAGCAAAGGGGCCTTTCTGACATAGGCGTTTTCTGACACTCTCTCCACCAGTGGTCAACTGTGGTTGGTGAAAAGCGTATTGTCTCTCTCCTGCTAAACACATGGTGGCACAATCATGTGGGACTCAGCCCAGTTGCTTAAGGGGAAGATGTAGGCATTTTGTCTGAGCTGGGTTGGCAAGGTGGAACGGCGGCAGAAGCGGAAGTTCTAAAGCGGCGAGTTAAGGGCTGGGAAGAAATGCCACTGGAGCTGCCTTTAAAAGAGAAGTTCCCGGTCTGCTGTAACAGG
>NW_027225176.1:0-12353 GCF_041296235.1 Equus asinus
GTAGGTGGTTCCGGCGTGTCCGGCACGTGCTTCTGGCACGTCTGAGAGCTGGTTCCGGCATGCCCGGCGGGTGATTCCATAGAGTCCGCCACGTGGTTCTGGCCTAGCTGACAGGTGATTTTGGCGTCCCCGGCAGGTGGTTACAGCGAGTTGAGCAGGAGGTTCCGGCATGCTCGGCAGTTGCATCCGGTGTCTCTGGCACGTGGTTCTGGCACGTCTGACATTTGGTTGCATCATGTCTGGCAGGTGATTCCGGAGTGTCCGGCAAGAGGTTCTGGTGTAGCCGGCAGGTGATTTTGGCATGTCCGGCAGGTGTTTCTGGCGAGCTGTTCAGGTGGTTCCGGTGTTCTTGGCAGGTGATTCTGGCGTGTCCAGCAGGTGGTTCCGGTCTGTCCGGTAATGGGTTCCGTCATGTGCCGCACGTGGTTCTGGCACGTCTGAGAGGTGGTTCCCGCATGCCCGGCAGGTGCTCCAGGAGAGTCCTACAAGTGGTTCTGGCCTAGCCCGCAGGTGATTTTGGCGTGTCCGGCAGGTGGTTCCGGCATGCTCGGCAGGTGGTTTCAGGCATGTCTGGTAGGTGGTTCCGGTCTGTCCGCGAGGTGGTTCCGGCGTGTCAGGCACGTGGTTCCGGCATGTGTGACAGGTGGTTCTGGCATGTCCGGCAGGTGATTCTGGATTGTCCACCAAGTGGCTCTGGTGTAAGCAGCAGGTGATTCCGGAGTGTACGGCAAGTGGTTCTGGCATAGCTGGCTGGTGATTTTGGGGTGTCCAGCAGGTGGCTCCAGCGAGTCGAGCAAGTTGTTCCGGTGTGCTCAGCAGGTGGTTCAGGCAGGTCCGGCAGGTGTTTCTGGTCTGTCCAGTACGTGGTGCCGGCATGTCCGGCACGTGCTTCCAGTATGTTTGAGAGGTGGTTCCTACCTTCCCGGCGGGAGATTTCCGGAGCGTCCGCCATGTGATTCTGGCCTACCTGGCAGGGGATTTTGGCGTCTCTGGCTGGTGGTTCCGGCGAGTCGAACAGGAGGTTCCGGCGTGCTCGGCAAGGTGCATCCGGTGTCTCTGGCACGTCATTCTGGCACGTTCGAGAGGTGGTTCCGGCATGCCTGACAGGTGATTCCGGAGTGTCCGACAAGGGGTTCTGGCACGTCTGAGAGGTGGTTCCGGCATACCCTGCAGGTGATTCTGGCTTGTCTGCCGAGTGGTGCTGGCGTAGCCATCAGGTGATTTTGGCGTGTCCAGCAGGTGGCTCCAGCGAGTAGAGCAGGTTGTTCCAGCGTACTCAGCAGGTGGTTCAGGCGGGTCTGGCAGGTGGTTCCGGTCTCTCTAGTAGGTGGTTCCGGCGTGTCCGGCACGTGCTTCTGGCACGTCTGAGAGCTGGTTCCGGCATGCCCGGCGGGTGATTCCATAGAGTCCGCCACGTGGTTCTGGCCTAGCTGACAGGTGATTTTGGCGTCCCCGGCAGGTGGTTACAGCGAGTTGAGCAGGAGGTTCCGGCATGCTCGGCAGTTGCATCCGGTGTCTCTGGCACGTGGTTCTGGCACGTCTGACATTTGGTTGCATCATGTCTGGCAGGTGATTCCGGAGTGTCCGGCAAGAGGTTCTGGTGTAGCCGGCAGGTGATTTTGGCATGTCCGGCAGGTGTTTCTGGCGAGCTGTTCAGGTGGTTCCGGTGTTCTTGGCAGGTGATTCTGGCGTGTCCAGCAGGTGGTTCCGGTCTGTCCGGTAATGGGTTCCGTCATGTGCCGCACGTGGTTCTGGCACGTCTGAGAGGTGGTTCCCGCATGCCCGGCAGGTGCTCCAGGAGAGTCCTACAAGTGGTTCTGGCCTAGCCCGCAGGTGATTTTGGCGTGTCCGGCAGGTGGTTCCGGCATGCTCGGCAGGTGGTTCAGGCATGTCTGGTAGGTGGTTCCGGTCTGTCCGCGAGGTGGTTCCGGCGTGTCAGGCACGTGGTTCCGGCATGTGTGACAGGTGGTTCTGGCATGTCCGGCAGGTGATTCTGGATTGTCCACCAAGTGGCTCTGGTGTAAGCAGCAGGTGATTCCGGAGTGTACGGCAAGTGGTTCTGGCATAGCTGGCTGGTGATTTTGGGGTGTCCAGCAGGTGGCTCCAGCGAGTCGAGCAAGTTGTTCCGGTGTGCTCAGCAGGTGGTTCAGGCAGGTCCGGCAGGTGTTTCTGGTCTGTCCAGTACGTGGTGCCGGCATGTCCGGCACGTGCTTCCAGTATGTTTGAGAGGTGGTTCCTACCTTCCCGGCGGGAGATTCCGGAGCGTCCGCCATGTGATTCTGGCCTACCTGGCAGGGGATTTTGGCGTCTCTGGCTGGTGGTTCCGGCGAGTCGAACAGGAGGTTCCGGCGTGCTCGGCAGGTGCATCCGGTGTCTCTGGCACGTCATTCTGGCACGTTCGAGAGGTGGTTCCGGCATGCCTGACAGGTGATTCCGGAGTGTCCGACAAGGGGTTCTGGCACGTCTGAGAGGTGGTTCCGGCATACCCTGCAGGTGATTCTGGCTTGTCTGCCGAGTGGTGCTGGCGTAGCCATCAGGTGATTTTGGCGTGTCCAGCAGGTGGCTCCAGCGAGTAGAGCAGGTTGTTCCAGCGTACTCAGCAGGTGGTTCAGGCGGGTCTGGCAGGTGGTTCCGGTCTCTCTAGTAGGTGGTTCCGGCGTGTCCGGCACGTGCTTCTGGCACGTCTGAGAGCTGGTTCCGGCATGCCCGGCGGGTGATTCCATAGAGTCCGCCACGTGGTTCTGGCCTAGCTGACAGGTGATTTTGGCGTCCCCGGCAGGTGGTTACAGCGAGTTGAGCAGGAGGTTCCGGCATGCTCGGCAGTTGCATCCGGTGTCTCTGGCACGTGGTTCTGGCACGTCTGACATTTGGTTGCATCATGTCTGGCAGGTGATTCCGGAGTGTCCGGCAAGAGGTTCTGGTGTAGCCGGCAGGTGATTTTGGCATGTCCGGCAGGTGTTTCTGGCGAGCTGTTCAGGTGGTTCCGGTGTTCTTGGCAGGTGATTCTGGCGTGTCCAGCAGGTGGTTCCGGTCTGTCCGGTAATGGGTTCCGTCATGTGCCGCACGTGGTTCTGGCACGTCTGAGAGGTGGTTCCCGCATGGCCCGGCAGGTGCTCCAGGAGAGTCCTACAAGTGGTTCTGGCCTAGCCCGCAGGTGATTTTGGCGTGTCCGGCAGGTGGTTCCGGCATGCTCGGCAGGTGGTTCAGGCATGTCTGGTAGGTGGTTCCGGTCTGTCCGCGAGGTGGTTCCGGCGTGTCAGGCACGTGGTTCCGGCATGTGTGACAGGTGGTTCTGGCATGTCCGGCAGGTGATTCTGGATTGTCCACCAAGTGGCTCTGGTGTAAGCAGCAGGTGATTCCGGAGTGTACGGCAAGTGGTTCTGGCATAGCCTGGCTGGTGATTTTGGGGTGTCCAGCAGGTGGCTCCAGCGAGTCGAGCAAGTTGTTCCGGTGTGCTCAGCAGGTGGTTCAGGCAGGTCCGGCAGGTGTTTCTGGTCTGTCCAGTACGTGGTGCCGGCATGTCCGGCACGTGCTTCCAGTATGTTTGAGAGGTGGTTCCTACCTTCCCGGCGGGAGATTCCGGAGCGTCCGCCATGTGATTCTGGCCTACCTGGCAGGGGATTTTGGCGTCTCTGGCTGGTGGTTCCGGCGAGTCGAAGAGGAGGTTCCGGCGTGCTCGGCAGGTGCATCCGGTGTCTCTGGCACGTCATTCTGGCACGTTCGAGAGGTGGTTCCGGCATGCCTGACAGGTGATTCCGGAGTGTCCGACAAGGGGTTCTGGCACGTCTGAGAGGTGGTTCCGGCATACCCTGCAGGTGATTCTGGCTTGTCTGCCGAGTGGTGCTGGCGTAGCCATCAGGTGATTTTGGCGTGTCCAGCAGGTGGCTCCAGCGAGTAGAGCAGGTTGTTCCAGCGTACTCAGCAGGTGGTTCAGGCGGGTCTGGCAGGTGGTTCCGGTCTCTCTAGTAGGTGGTTCCGGCGTGTCCGGCACGTGCTTCTGGCACGTCTGAGAGCTGGTTCCGGCATGCCCGGCGGGTGATTCCATAGAGTCCGCCACGTGGTTCTGGCCTAGCTGACAGGTGATTTTGGCGTCCCCGGCAGGTGGTTACAGCGAGTTGAGCAGGAGGTTCCGGCATGCTCGGCAGTTGCATCCGGTGTCTCTGGCACGTGGTTCTGGCACGTCTGACATTTGGTTTGCATCATGTCTGGCAGGTGATTCCGGAGTGTCCGGCAAGAGGTTCTGGTGTAGCCGGCAGGTGATTTTGGCATGTCCGGCAGGTGTTTCTGGCGAGCTGTTCAGGTGGTTCCGGTGTTCTTGGCAGGTGATTCTGGCGTGTCCAGCAGGTGGTTCCGGTCTGTCCGGTAATGGGTTCCGTCATGTGCCGCACGTGGTTCTGGCACGTCTGAGAGGTGGTTCCCGCATGCCCGGCAGGTGCTCCAGGAGAGTCCTACAAGTGGTTCTGGCCTAGCCCGCAGGTGATTTTGGCGTGTCCGGCAGGTGGTTCCGGCATGCTCGGCAGGTGGTTCAGGCATGTCTGGTAGGTGGTTCCGGTCTGTCCGCGAGGTGGTTCCGGCGTGTCAGGCACGTGGTTCCGGCATGTGTGACAGGTGGTTCTGGCATGTCCGGCAGGTGATTCTGGATTGTCCACCAAGTGGCTCTGGTGTAAGCAGCAGGTGATTCCGGAGTGTACGGCAAGTGGTTCTGGCATAGCTGGCTGGTGATTTTGGGGTGTCCAGCAGGTGGCTCCAGCGAGTCGAGCAAGTTGTTCCGGTGTGCTCAGCAGGTGGTTCAGGCAGGTCCGGCAGGTGTTTCTGGTCTGTCCCAGTACGTGGTGCCGGCATGTCCGGCACGTGCTTCCAGTATGTTTGAGAGGTGGTTCCTACCTTCCCGGCGGGAGATTCCGGAGCGTCCGCCATGTGATTCTGGCCTACCTGGCAGGGGATTTTGGCGTCTCTGGCTGGTGGTTCCGGCGAGTCGAACAGGAGGTTCCGGCGTGCTCGGCAGGTGCATCCGGTGTCTCTGGCACGTCATTCTGGCACGTTCGAGAGGTGGTTCCGGCATGCCTGACAGGTGATTCCGGAGTGTCCGACAAGGGGTTCTGGCACGTCTGAGAGGTGGTTCCGGCATACCCTGCAGGTGATTCTGGCTTGTCTGCCGAGTGGTGCTGGCGTAGCCATCAGGTGATTTTGGCGTGTCCAGCAGGTGGCTCCAGCGAGTAGAGCAGGTTGTTCCAGCGTACTCAGCAGGTGGTTCAGGCGGGTCTGGCAGGTGGTTCCGGTCTCTCTAGTAGGTGGTTCCGGCGTGTCCGGCACGTGCTTCTGGCACGTCTGAGAGCTGGTTCCGGCATGCCCGGCGGGTGATTCCATAGAGTCCGCCACGTGGTTCTGGCCTAGCTGACAGGTGATTTTGGCGTCCCCGGCAGGTGGTTACAGCGAGTTGAGCAGGAGGTTCCGGCATGCTCGGCAGTTGCATCCGGTGTCTCTGGCACGTGGTTCTGGCACGTCTGACATTTGGTTGCATCATGTCTGGCAGGTGATTCCGGAGTGTCCGGCAAGAGGTTCTGGTGTAGCCGGCAGGTGATTTTGGCATGTCCGGCAGGTGTTTCTGGCGAGCTGTTCAGGTGGTTCCGGTGTTCTTGGCAGGTGATTCTGGCGTGTCCAGCAGGTGGTTCCGGTCTGTCCGGTAATGGGTTCCGTCATGTGCCGCACGTGGTTCTGGCACGTCTGAGAGGTGGTTCCCGCATGCCCGGCAGGTGCTCCAGGAGAGTCCTACAAGTGGTTCTGGCCTAGCCCGCAGGTGATTTTGGCGTGTCCGGCAGGTGGTTCCGGCATGCTCGGCAGGTGGTTCAGGCATGTCTGGTAGGTGGTTCCGGTCTGTCCGCGAGGTGGTTCCGGCGTGTCAGGCACGTGGTTCCGGCATGTGTGACAGGTGGTTCTGGCATGTCCGGCAGGTGATTCTGGATTGTCCACCAAGTGGCTCTGGTGTAAGCAGCAGGTGATTCCGGAGTGTACGGCAAGTGGTTCTGGCATAGCTGGCTGGTGATTTTGGGGTGTCCAGCAGGTGGCTCCAGCGAGTCGAGCAAGTTGTTCCGGTGTGCTCAGCAGGTGGTTCAGGCAGGTCCGGCAGGTGTTTCTGGTCTGTCCAGTACGTGGTGCCGGCATGTCCGGCACGTGCTTCCAGTATGTTTGAGAGGTGGTTCCTACCTTCCCGGCGGGAGATTCCGGAGCGTCCGCCATGTGATTCTGGCCTACCTGGCAGGGGATTTTGGCGTCTCTGGCTGGTGGTTCCGGCGAGTCGAACAGGAGGTTCCGGCGTGCTCGGCAGGTGCATCCGGTGTCTCTGGCACGTCATTCTGGCACGTTCGAGAGGTGGTTCCGGCATGCCTGACAGGTGATTCCGGAGTGTCCGACAAGGGGTTCTGGCACGTCTGAGAGGTGGTTCCGGCATACCCTGCAGGTGATTCTGGCTTGTCTGCCGAGTGGTGCTGGCGTAGCCATCAGGTGATTTTGGCGTGTCCAGCAGGTGGCTCCAGCGAGTAGAGCAGGTTGTTCCAGCGTACTCAGCAGGTGGTTCAGGCGGGTCTGGCAGGTGGTTCCGGTCTCTCTAGTAGGTGGTTCCGGCGTGTCCGGCACGTGCTTCTGGCACGTCTGAGAGCTGGTTCCGGCATGCCCGGCGGGTGATTCCATAGAGTCCGCCACGTGGTTCTGGCCTAGCTGACAGGTGATTTTGGCGTCCCCGGCAGGTGGTTACAGCGAGTTGAGCAGGAGGTTCCGGCATGCTCGGCAGTTGCATCCGGTGTCTCTGGCACGTGGTTCTGGCACGTCTGACATTTGGTTGCATCATGTCTGGCAGGTGATTCCGGAGTGTCCGGCAAGAGGTTCTGGTGTAGCCGGCAGGTGATTTTGGCATGTCCGGCAGGTGTTTCTGGCGAGCTGTTCAGGTGGTTCCGGTGTTCTTGGCAGGTGATTCTGGCGTGTCCAGCAGGTGGTTCCGGTCTGTCCGGTAATGGGTTCCGTCATGTGCCGCACGTGGTTCTGGCACGTCTGAGAGGTGGTTCCCGCATGCCCGGCAGGTGCTCCAGGAGAGTCCTACAAGTGGTTCTGGCCTAGCCCGCAGGTGATTTTGGCGTGTCCGGCAGGTGGTTCCGGCATGCTCGGCAGGTGGTTCAGGCATGTCTGGTAGGTGGTTCCGGTCTGTCCGCGAGGTGGTTCCGGCGTGTCAGGCACGTGGTTCCGGCATGTGTGACAGGTGGTTCTGGCATGTCCGGCAGGTGATTCTGGATTGTCCACCAAGTGGCTCTGGTGTAAGCAGCAGGTGATTCCGGAGTGTACGGCAAGTGGTTCTGGCATAGCTGGCTGGTGATTTTGGGGTGTCCAGCAGGTGGCTCCAGCGAGTCGAGCAAGTTGTTCCGGTGTGCTCAGCAGGTGGTTCAGGCAGGTCCGGCAGGTGTTTCTGGTCTGTCCAGTACGTGGTGCCGGCATGTCCGGCACGTGCTTCCAGTATGTTTGAGAGGTGGTTCCTACCTTCCCGGCGGGAGATTCCGGAGCGTCCGCCATGTGATTCTGGCCTACCTGGCAGGGGATTTTGGCGTCTCTGGCTGGTGGTTCCGGCGAGTCGAACAGGAGGTTCCGGCGTGCTCGGCAGGTGCATCCGGTGTCTCTGGCACGTCATTCTGGCACGTTCGAGAGGTGGTTCCGGCATGCCTGACAGGTGATTCCGGAGTGTCCGACAAGGGGTTCTGGCACGTCTGAGAGGTGGTTCCGGCATACCCTGCAGGTGATTCTGGCTTGTCTGCCGAGTGGTGCTGGCGTAGCCATCAGGTGATTTTGGCGTGTCCAGCAGGTGGCTCCAGCGAGTAGAGCAGGTTGTTCCAGCGTACTCAGCAGGTGGTTCAGGCGGGTCTGGCAGGTGGTTCCGGTCTCTCTAGTAGGTGGTTCCGGCGTGTCCGGCACGTGCTTCTGGCACGTCTGAGAGCTGGTTCCGGCATGCCCGGCGGGTGATTCCATAGAGTCCGCCACGTGGTTCTGGCCTAGCTGACAGGTGATTTTGGCGTCCCCGGGCAGGTGGTTACAGCGAGTTGAGCAGGAGGTTCCGGCATGCTCGGCAGTTGCATCCGGTGTCTCTGGCACGTGGTTCTGGCACGTCTGACATTTGGTTGCATCATGTCTGGCAGGTGATTCCGGAGTGTCCGGCAAGAGGTTCTGGTGTAGCCGGCAGGTGATTTTGGCATGTCCGGCAGGTGTTTCTGGCGAGCTGTTCAGGTGGTTCCGGTGTTCTTGGCAGGTGATTCTGGCGTGTCCAGCAGGTGGTTCCGGTCTGTCCGGTAATGGGTTCCGTCATGTGCCGCACGTGGTTCTGGCACGTCTGAGAGGTGGTTCCCGCATGCCCGGCAGGTGCTCCAGGAGAGTCCTACAAGTGGTTCTGGCCTAGCCCGCAGGTGATTTTGGCGTGTCCGGCAGGTGGTTCCGGCATGCTCGGCAGGTGGTTCAGGCATGTCTGGTAGGTGGTTCCGGTCTGTCCGCGAGGTGGTTCCGGCGTGTCAGGCACGTGGTTCCGGCATGTGTGACAGGTGGTTCTGGCATGTCCGGCAGGTGATTCTGGATTGTCCACCAAGTGGCTCTGGTGTAAGCAGCAGGTGATTCCGGAGTGTACGGCAAGTGGTTCTGGCATAGCTGGCTGGTGATTTTGGGGTGTCCAGCAGGTGGCTCCAGCGAGTCGAGCAAGTTGTTCCGGTGTGCTCAGCAGGTGGTTCAGGCAGGTCCGGCAGGTGTTTCTGGTCTGTCCAGTACGTGGTGCCGGCATGTCCGGCACGTGCTTCCAGTATGTTTGAGAGGTGGTTCCTACCTTCCCGGCGGGAGATTCCGGAGCGTCCGCCATGTGATTCTGGCCTACCTGGCAGGGGATTTTGGCGTCTCTGGCTGGTGGTTCCGGCGAGTCGAACAGGAGGTTCCGGCGTGCTCGGCAGGTGCATCCGGTGTCTCTGGCACGTCATTCTGGCACGTTCGAGAGGTGGTTCCGGCATGCCTGACAGGTGATTCCGGAGTGTCCGACAAGGGGTTCTGGCACGTCTGAGAGGTGGTTCCGGCATACCCTGCAGGTGATTCTGGCTTGTCTGCCGAGTGGTGCTGGCGTAGCCATCAGGTGATTTTGGCGTGTCCAGCAGGTGGCTCCAGCGAGTAGAGCAGGTTGTTCCAGCGTACTCAGCAGGTGGTTCAGGCGGGTCTGGCAGGTGGTTCCGGTCTCTCTAGTAGGTGGTTCCGGCGTGTCCGGCACGTGCTTCTGGCACGTCTGAGAGCTGGTTCCGGCATGCCCGGCGGGTGATTCCATAGAGTCCGCCACGTGGTTCTGGCCTAGCTGACAGGTGATTTTGGCGTCCCCGGCAGGTGGTTACAGCGAGTTGAGCAGGAGGTTCCGGCATGCTCGGCAGTTGCATCCGGTGTCTCTGGCACGTGGTTCTGGCACGTCTGACATTTGGTTGCATCATGTCTGGCAGGTGATTCCGGAGTGTCCGGCAAGAGGTTCTGGTGTAGCCGGCAGGTGATTTTTGGCATGTCCGGCAGGTGTTTCTGGCGAGCTGTTCAGGTGGTTCCGGTGTTCTTGGCAGGTGATTCTGGCGTGTCCAGCAGGTGGTTCCGGTCTGTCCGGTAATGGGTTCCGTCATGTGCCGCACGTGGTTCTGGCACGTCTGAGAGGTGGTTCCCGCATGCCCGGCAGGTGCTCCAGGAGAGTCCTACAAGTGGTTCTGGCCTAGCCCGCAGGTGATTTTGGCGTGTCCGGCAGGTGGTTCCGGCATGCTCGGCAGGTGGTTCAGGCATGTCTGGTAGGTGGTTCCGGTCTGTCCGCGAGGTGGTTCCGGCGTGTCAGGCACGTGGTTCCGGCATGTGTGACAGGTGGTTCTGGCATGTCCGGCAGGTGATTCTGGATTGTCCACCAAGTGGCTCTGGTGTAAGCAGCAGGTGATTCCGGAGTGTACGGCAAGTGGTTCTGGCATAGCTGGCTGGTGATTTTGGGGTGTCCAGCAGGTGGCTCCAGCGAGTCGAGCAAGTTGTTCCGGTGTGCTCAGCAGGTGGTTCAGGCAGGTCCGGCAGGTGTTTCTGGTCTGTCCCAGTACGTGGTGCCGGCATGTCCGGCACGTGCTTCCAGTATGTTTGAGAGGTGGTTCCTACCTTCCCGGCGGGAGATTCCGGAGCGTCCGCCATGTGATTCTGGCCTACCTGGCAGGGGATTTTGGCGTCTCTGGCTGGTGGTTCCGGCGAGTCGAACAGGAGGTTCCGGCGTGCTCGGCAGGTGCATCCGGTGTCTCTGGCACGTCATTCTGGCACGTTCGAGAGGTGGTTCCGGCATGCCTGACAGGTGATTCCGGAGTGTCCGACAAGGGGTTCTGGCACGTCTGAGAGGTGGTTCCGGCATACCCTGCAGGTGATTCTGGCTTGTCTGCCGAGTGGTGCTGGCGTAGCCATCAGGTGATTTTGGCGTGTCCAGCAGGTGGCTCCAGCGAGTAGAGCAGGTTGTTCCAGCGTACTCAGCAGGTGGTTCAGGCGGGTCTGGCAGGTGGTTCCGGTCTCTCTAGTAGGTGGTTCCGGCGTGTCCGGCACGTGCTTCTGGCACGTCTGAGAGCTGGTTCCGGCATGCCCGGCGGGTGATTCCATAGAGTCCGCCACGTGGTTCTGGCCTAGCTGACAGGTGATTTTGGCGTCCCCGGCAGGTGGTTACAGCGAGTTGAGCAGGAGGTTCCGGCATGCTCGGCAGTTGCATCCGGTGTCTCTGGCACGTGGTTCTGGCACGTCTGACATTTGGTTGCATCATGTCTGGCAGGTGATTCCGGAGTGTCCGGCAAGAGGTTCTGGTGTAGCCGGCAGGTGATTTTGGCATGTCCGGCAGGTGTTTCTGGCGAGCTGTTCAGGTGGTTCCGGTGTTCTTGGCAGGTGATTCTGGCGTGTCCAGCAGGTGGTTCCGGTCTGTCCGGTAATGGGTTCCGTCATGTGCCGCACGTGGTTCTGGCACGTCTGAGAGGTGGTTCCCGCATGCCCGGCAGGTGCTCCAGGAGAGTCCTACAAGTGGTTCTGGCCTAGCCCGCAGGTGATTTTGGCGTGTCCGGCAGGTGGTTCCGGCATGCTCGGCAGGTGGTTCAGGCATGTCTGGTAGGTGGTTCCGGTCTGTCCGCGAGGTGGTTCCGGCGTGTCAGGCACGTGGTTCCGGCATGTGTGACAGGTGGTTCTGGCATGTCCGGCAGGTGATTCTGGATTGTCCACCAAGTGGCTCTGGTGTAAGCAGCAGGTGATTCCGGAGTGTACGGCAAGTGGTTCTGGCATAGCTGGCTGGTGATTTTGGGGTGTCCAGCAGGTGGCTCCAGCGAGTCGAGCAAGTTGTTCCGGTGTGCTCAGCAGGTGGTTCAGGCAGGTCCGGCAGGTGTTTCTGGTCTGTCCAGTACGTGGTGCCGGCATGTCCGGCACGTGCTTCCAGTATGTTTGAGAGGTGGTTCCTACCTTCCCGGCGGGAGATTCCGGAGCGTCCGCCATGTGATTCTGGCCTACCTGGCAGGGGATTTTGGCGTCTCTGGCTGGTGGTTCCGGCGAGTCGAACAGGAGGTTCCGGCGTGCTCGGGCAGGTGCATCCGGTGTCTCTGGCACGTCATTCTGGCACGTTCGAGAGGTGGTTCCGGCATGCCTGACAGGTGATTCCGGAGTGTCCGACAAGGGGTTCTGGCACGTCTGAGAGGTGGTTCCGGCATACCCTGCAGGTGATTCTGGCTTGTCTGCCGAGTGGTGCTGGCGTAGCCATCAGGTGATTTTTGGCGTGTCCAGCAGGTGGCTCCAGCGAGTAGAGCAGGTTGTTCCAGCGTACTCAGCAGGTGGTTCAGGCGGTCTGGCAGGTGGTTCCGGTCTCTCTAGTAGGTGGTTCCGGCGTGTCCGGCACGTGCTTCTGGCACGTCTGAGAGCTGGTTCCGGCATGCCCGGCGGGTGATTCCATAGAGTCCGCCACGTGGTTCTGGCCTAGCTGACAGGTGATTTTGGCGTCCCCGGCAGGTGGTTACAGCGAGTTGAGCAGGAGGTTCCGGCATGCTCGGCAGTTGCATCCGGTGTCTCTGGCACGTGGTTCTGGCACGTCTGACATTTGGTTGCATCATGTCTGGCAGGTGATTCCGGAGTGTCCGGCAAGAGGTTCTGGTGTAGCCGGCAGGTGATTTTGGCATGTCCGGCAGGTGTTTCTGGCGAGCTGTTCAGGTGGTTCCGGTGTTCTTGGCAGGTGATTCTGGCGTGTCCAGCAGGTGGTTCCGGTCTGTCCGGTAATGGGTTCCGTCATGTGCCGCACGTGGTTCTGGAAAAAAAAAAAAGTGGTTCCCGCATGCCCG
>NW_027225177.1:0-26214 GCF_041296235.1 Equus asinus
GAAACACCTGCCGGACCTGCCTTTTTTTTCTGCTGAGCACACCGGAACAACTTGCTCGACTCGCTGGAGCCACCTGCTGGGACACCCCAAAATCACCAGCCAGCTATGCCAGAGCCACTTGCCGTACACTCGGAATCACCTGCTGGTTACACCAGAGCCACTTGGTGGACAATCCAGAATCACCTGCCGGACATGCCAGAACCACCTGTCACACATGCCGGAACCACGTGCCTGACACGCCGGAACCACCTCGCGGACAGACCGGAACCACCTACCAGACATGCCTGAACCACCTGCCGAGCATGCCGGAACCACCTGCCGGACACGCCAAAACCACCTGCGGGCTAGGCCAGAACCACTTGTAGGACTCTCCTGGAGCACCTGCCGGGCATGCGGGAACCACCTCTCAGACGTGCCAGAACCACGTGCGGCACATGACGGAACCCATTACCGGACAGACCGGAACCACCTGCTGGACACGCCAGAATCACCTGCCAAGAACACCGGAACCACCTGAACAGCTCGCCAGAAACACCTGCCGGACATGCCAAAATCACCTGCCGGCTACACCAGAACCTCTTGCCGGACACTCCGGAATCACCTGCCAGACATGATGCAACCAAATGTCAGACGTGCCACGAACCACGTGCCAGAGACACCGGATGCAACTGCCGAGCATGCCGGAACCTCCTGCTCAACTCGCTGTAACCACCTGCCGGGGACGCCAAAATCACCTGTCAGCTAGGCCAGAACCACGTGGCGGACTCTATGGAATCACCCCGCCGGGCATGCCGGAACCAGCTCTCAGACGTGCCAGAAGCACGTGCCGGACACGCCGGAACCACCTACTAGAGAGACCGGAACCACCTGCCAGACCCGCCTGAACCACCTGCTGAGTACGCTGGAACAACCTGCTCTACTCGCTGGAGCCACCTGCTGGACACGCCAAAATCACCTGATGGCTACGCCAGCACCACTCGGCAGACAAGGCCAGAATCACCTGCAGGGTATGCCGGAACCACCTCTCAGACGTGCCCAGAACCCCTTGTCGGACACTCCGGAATCACCTGTCAGGCATGCCGGAACCACCTCTCGAGCGTGCCAGAATGACGTGCCAGAGACACCGGATGCACCTGCCGAGCACGCCGGAACCTCCTCTTCGACTCGCCGGAACCACCAGCCAGAGACGCCAAAATCCCCTGCCAGGTAGGCCAGAATCACATGGCGGACGCTCCGGAATCTCCCGCCGGGAAGGTAGGAACCACCTCTCAAACATACTGGAAGCACGTGCCGGACATGCCGGCACCACGTACTGGACAGACCAGAAACACCTGCCGGACCTGCCTGAACCACCTGCTGAGCACACCGGAACAACTTGCTCGACTCGCTGGAGCCACCTGCTGGACACCCCAAAATCACCAGCCAGCTATGCCAGAGCCACTTGCCGTACACTCCGGAATCACCTGCTGGTTACACCAGAGCCACTTGGTGGACAATCCAGAATCACCTGCCGGACATGCCAGAACCACCTGTCACACATGCCGGAACCACGTGCCTGACACGCCGGAACCACCTCGCGGACAGACCGGAACCACCTACCAGACATGCCTGAACCACCTGCCGAGCATGCCGGAACCACCTGCCGGACACGCCAAAAACACCTGCGGGCTAGGCCAGAACCACTTGTAGGACTCTCCTGGAGCACCTGCCGGGCATGCGGGAACCACCTCTCAGACGTGCCAGAACCACGTGCGGCACATGACGGAACCCATTACCGGACAGACCGGAACCACCTGCTGGACACGCCAGAATCACCTGCCAAGAACACCGGAACCACCTGAACAGCTCGCCAGAAACACCTGCCGGACATGCCAAAATCACCTGCCGGCTACACCAGAACCTCTTGCCGGACACTCCGGAATCACCTGCCAGACATGATGCAACCAAATGTCAGACGTGCCAGAACCACGTGCCAGAGACACCGGATGCAACTGCCGAGCATGCCGGAACCTCTGCTCAACTCGCTGTAACCACCTGCCGGGGACGCCAAAATCACCTGTCAGCTAGGCCAGAACCACGTGGCGGACTCTATGGAATCACCCCGCCGGGCATGCCGGAACCAGCTCTCAGACGTGCCAGAAGCACGTGCCGGACACGCCGGAACCACCTACTAGAGAGACCGGAACCACCTGCCAGACCCGCCTTAACCACCTGCTGAGTACGCTGGAACAACCTGCTCTACTCGCTGGAGCCACCTGCTGGACACGCCAAAATCACCTGATGGCTACGCCAGCACCACTCGGCAGACAAGCCAGAATCACCTGCAGGGTATGCCGGAACCACCTCTCAGACGTGCCAGAACCCTTGTCGGACACTCCGGAATCACCTGTCAGGCATGCCGGGAACCACCTCTCGAGCGTGCCAGAATGACGTGCCAGAGGACACCGGATGCACCTGCCGAGCACGCCGAACCTCCTCTTCGACTCGCCGGAACCACCAGCCAGAGACGCCAAAATCCCCTGCCAGGTAGGCCAGAATCACATGGCGGACGCTCCGGAATCTCCCGCCGGGAAGGTAGGAACCACCTCTCAAACATACTGGAAGCACGTGCCGGACATGCCGGCACCACGTACTGGACAGACCAGAAACACCTGCCGGACCTGCCTGAACCACCTGCTGAGCACACCGGAACAACTTGCTCGACTCGCTGGAGCCACCTGCTGGACACCCCAAAATCACCAGCCAGCTATGCCAGAGCCACTTGCCGTACACTCCGGAATCACCTGCTGGTTACACCAGAGCCACTTGGTGGACAATCCAGAATCACCTGCCGGACATGCCAGAACCACCTGTCACACATGCCGGAACCACGTGCCTGACACGCCGGAACCACCTCGCGGACAGACCGGAACCACCTACCAGACATGCCTGAACCACCTGCCGAGCATGCCGGAACCACCTGCCGGACACGCCAAAAACACCTGCGGGCTAGGCCAGAACCACTTGTAGGACTCTCCTGGAGCACCTGCCGGGCATGCGGGAACCACCTCTCAGACGTGCCAGAACCACGTGCGGCACATGACGGAACCCATTACCGGACAGACCGGAACCACCTGCTGGACACGCCAGAATCACCTGCCAAGAACACCGGAACCACCTGAACAGCTCGCCAGAAACACCTGCCGGACATGCCAAAATCACCTGCCGGCTACACCAGAACCTCTTGCCGGACACTCCGGAATCACCTGCCAGACATGATGCAACCAAATGTCAGACGTGCCAGAACCACGTGCCAGAGACACCGGATGCAACTGCCGAGCATGCCGGAACCTCCTGCTCAACTCGCTGTAACCACCTGCCGGGGACGCCAAAATCACCTGTCAGCTAGGCCAGAACCACGTGGCGGACTCTATGGAATCACCCGCCGGGCATGCCGGAACCAGCTCTCAGACGTGCCAGAAGCACGTGCCGGACACGCCGGAACCACCTACTAGAGAGACCGGAACCACCTGCCAGACCCGCCTGAACCACCTGCTGAGTACGCTGGAACAACCTGCTCTACTCGCTGGAGCCACCTGCTGGACACGCCAAAATCACCTGATGGCTACGCCAGCACCACTCGGCAGACAAGCCAGAATCACCTGCAGGGTATGCCGGAACCACCTCTCAGACGTGCCAGAACCCCTTGTCGGACACTCCGGAATCACCTGTCAGGCATGCCGGAACCACCTCTCGAGCGTGCCAGAATGACGTGCCAGAGACACCGGATGCACCTGCCGAGCACGCCGGAACCTCCTCTTCGACTCGCCGGAACCACCAGCCAGAGACGCCAAAATCCCCTGCCAGGTAGGCCAGAATCACATGGCGGACGCTCCGGAATCTCCCGCCGGGAAGGTAGGAACCACCTCTCAAACATACTGGAAGCACGTGCCGGACATGCCGGCACCACGTACTGGACAGACCAGAAACACCTGCCGGACCTGCCTGAACCACCTGCTGAGCACACCGGAACAACTTGCTCGACTCGCTGGAGCCACCTGCTGGACACCCCAAAATCACCAGCCAGCTATGCCAGAGCCACTTGCCGTACACTCCGGAATCACCCTGCTGGTTACACCAGAGCCACTTGGTGGACAATCCAGAATCACCTGCCGGACATGCCAGAACCACCTGTCACACATGCCGGAACCACGTGCCTGACACGCCGGAACCACCTCGCGGACAGACCGGAACCACCTACCAGGACCATGCCTGAACCACCTGCCGAGCATGCCGGAACCACCTGCCGGACACGCCAAAACCACCTGCGGGCTAGGCCAGAACCACTTGTAGGACTCTCCTGGAGCACCTGCCGGGCATGCGGGGAACCACCTCTCAGACGTGCCAGAACCACGTGCGGCACATGACGGAACCATTACCGGACAGACCGGAACCACCTGCTGGACACGCCAGAATCACCTGCCAAGAACACCGGAACCACCTGAACAGCTCGCCAGAAACACCTGCCGGACATGCCAAAATCACCTGCCGGCTACACCAGAACCTCTTGCCGGACACTCCGGAATCACCTGCCAGACATGATGCAACCAAATGTCAGACGTGCCAGAACCACGTGCCAGAGACACCGGATGCAACTGCCGAGCATGCCGGAACCTCCTGCTCAACTCGCTGTAACCACCTGCCGGGGACGCCAAAATCACCTGTCAGCTAGGCCAGAACCACGTGGCGGACTCTATGGAATCACCCGCCGGGCATGCCGGAACCAGCTCTCAGACGTGCCAGAAGCACGTGCCGGACACGCCGGAACCACCTACTAGAGAGACCGGAACCACCTGCCAGACCCGCCTGAACCACCTGCTGAGTACGCTGGAACAACCTGCTCTACTCGCTGGAGCCACCTGCTGGACACGCCAAAATCACCTGATGGCTACGCCAGCACCACTCGGCAGACAAGCCAGAATCACCTGCAGGGTATGCCGGAACCACCTCTCAGACGTGCCAGAACCCCTTGTCGGACACTCCGGAATCACCTGTCAGGCATGCCGGAACCACCTCTCGAGCGTGCCAGAATGACGTGCCAGAGACACCGGATGCACCTGCCGAGCACGCCGGAACCTCCTCTTCGACTCGCCGGAACCACCAGCCAGAGACGCCAAAATCCCCTGCAGGTAGGCCAGAATCAGCATGGCGGACGCTCCGGAATCTCCCGCCGGGAAGGTAGGAACCACCTCTCAAACATACTGGAAGCACGTGCCGGACATGCCGGCACCACGTACTGGACAGACCAGAAACACCTGCCGGACCTGCCTGAACCACCTGCTGAGCACACCGGAACAACTTGCTCGACTCGCTGGAGCCACCTGCTGGACACCCCAAAATCACCAGCCAGCTATGCCAGAGCCACTTGCCGTACACTCCGGAATCACCTGCTGGTTACACCAGAGCCACTTGGTGGACAATCCAGAATCACCTGCCGGACATGCCAGAACCACCTGTCACACATGCCGGAACCACGTGCCTGACACGCCGGAACCACCTCGCGGACAGACCGGAACCACCTACCAGACATGCCTGAACCACCTGCCGAGCATGCCGGAACCACCTGCCGGACACGCCAAAACCACCTGCGGGCTAGGCCAGAACCACTTGTAGGACTCTCCTGGAGCACCTGCCGGGCATGCGGGAACCACCTCTCAGACGTGCCAGAACCACGTGCGGCACATGACGGAACCCATTACCGGACAGACCGGAACCACCTGCTGGACACGCCAGAATCACCTGCCAAGAACACCGGAACCACCTGAACAGCTCGCCAGAAACACCTGCCGGACATGCCAAAATCACCTGCCGGCTACACCAGAACCTCTTGCCGGACACTCCGGAATCACCTGCCAGACATGATGCAACCAAATGTCAGACGTGCCAGAACCACGTGCCAGAGACACCGGATGCAACTGCCGAGCATGCCGGAACCTCCTGCTCAACTCGCTGTAACCACCTGCCGGGGACGCCAAAATCACCTGTCAGCTAGGCCAGAACCACGTGGCGGACTCTATGGAATCACCCGCCGGGCATGCCGGAACCAGCTCTCAGACGTGCCAGAAGCACGTGCCGGACACGCCGGAACCACCTACTAGAGAGACCGGAACCACCTGCCAGACCCGCCTGAACCACCTGCTGAGTACGCTGGAACAACCTGCTCTACTCGCTGGAGCCACCTGCTGGACACGCCAAAATCACCTGATGGCTACGCCAGCACCACTCGGCAGACAAGCCAGAATCACCTGCAGGGTATGCCGGAACCACCTCTCAGACGTGCCAGAACCCCTTGTCGGACACTCCGGAATCACCTGTCAGGCATGCCGGAACCACCTCTCGAGCGTGCCAGAATGACGTGCCAGAGACACCGGATGCACCTGCCGAGCACGCCGGAACCTCCTCTTCGACTCGCCGGAACCACCAGCCAGAGACGCCAAAATCCCCTGCCAGGTAGGCCAGAATCACATGGCGGACGCTCCGGAATCTCCCGCCGGGAAGGTAGGAACCACCTCTCAAACATACTGGAAGCACGTGCCGGACATGCCGGCACCACGTACTGGACAGACCAGAAACACCTGCCGGACCTGCCTGAACCACCTGCTGAGCACACCGGAACAACTTGCTCGACTCGCTGGAGCCACCTGCTGGACACCCCAAAATCACCAGCCAGCTATGCCAGAGCCACTTGCCGTACACTCCGGAATCACCTGCTGGTTACACCAGAGCCACTTGGTGGACAATCCAGAATCACCTGCCGGACATGCCAGAACCACCTGTCACACATGCCGGAACCACGTGCCTGACACGCCGGAACCACCTCGCGGACAGACCGGAACCACCTACCAGACATGCCTGAACCACCTGCCGAGCATGCCGGAACCACCTGCCGGACACGCCAAAACCACCTGCGGGCTAGGCCAGAACCACTTGTAGGACTCTCCTGGAGCACCTGCCGGGCATGCGGGAACCACCTCTCAGACGTGCCAGAACCACGTGCGGCACATGACGGAACCCATTACCGGACAGACCGGAACCACCTGCTGGACACGCCAGAATCACCTGCCAAGAACACCGGAACCACCTGAACAGCTCGCCAGAAACACCTGCCGGACATGCCAAAATCACCTGCCGGCTACACCAGAACCTCTTGCCGGACACTCCGGAATCACCTGCCAGACATGATGCAACCAAATGTCAGACGTGCCAGAACCACGTGCCAGAGACACCGGATGCAACTGCCGAGCATGCCGGAACCTCCTGCTCAACTCGCTGTAACCACCTGCCGGGGACGCCAAAATCACCTGTCAGCTAGGCCAGAACCACGTGGCGGACTCTATGGAATCACCCGCCGGGCATGCCGGAACCAGCTCTCAGACGTGCCAGAAGCACGTGCCGGACACGCCGGAACCACCTACTAGAGAGACCGGAACCACCTGCCAGACCCGCCTGAACCACCTGCTGAGTACGCTGGAACAACCTGCTCTACTCGCTGGAGCCACCTGCTGGACACGCCAAAATCACCTGATGGCTACGCCAGCACCACTCGGCAGACAAGCCAGAATCACCTGCAGGGTATGCCGGAACCACCTCTCAGACGTGCCAGAACCCCTTGTCGGACACTCCGGAATCACCTGTCAGGCATGCCGGAACCACCTCTCGAGCGTGCCAGAATGACGTGCCAGAGACACCGGATGCACCTGCCGAGCACGCCGGAACCTCCTCTTCGACTCGCCGGAACCACCAGCCAGAGACGCCAAAATCCCCTGCCAGGTAGGCCAGAATCACATGGCGGACGCTCCGGAATCTCCCGCCGGGAAGGTAGGAACCACCTCTCAAACATACTGGAAGCACGTGCCGGACATGCCGGCACCACGTACTGGACAGACCAGAAACACCTGCCGGACCTGCCTGAACCACCTGCTGAGCACACCGGAACAACTTGCTCGACTCGCTGGAGCCACCTGCTGGACACCCCAAAATCACCAGCCAGCTATGCCAGAGCCACTTGCCGTACACTCCGGAATCACCTGCTGGTTACACCAGAGCCACTTGGTGGACAATCCAGAATCACCTGCCGGACATGCCAGAACCACCTGTCACACATGCCGGAACCACGTGCCTGACACGCCGGAACCACCTCGCGGACAGACCGGAACCACCTACCAGACATGCCTGAACCACCTGCCGAGCATGCCGGAACCACCTGCCGGACACGCCAAAACCACCTGCGGGCTAGGCCAGAACCACTTGTAGGACTCTCCTGGAGCACCTGCCGGGCATGCGGGAACCACCTCTCAGACGTGCCAGAACCACGTGCGGCACATGACGGAACCCATTACCGGACAGACCGGAACCACCTGCTGGACACGCCAGAATCACCTGCCAAGAACACCGGAACCACCTGAACAGCTCGCCAGAAACACCTGCCGGACATGCCAAAATCACCTGCCGGCTACACCAGAACCTCTTGCCGGACACTCCGGAATCACCTGCCAGACATGATGCAACCAAATGTCAGACGTGCCAGAACCACGTGCCAGAGACACCGGATGCAACTGCCGAGCATGCCGGAACCTCCTGCTCAACTCGCTGTAACCACCTGCCGGGGACGCCAAAATCACCTGTCAGCTAGGCCAGAACCACGTGGCGGACTCTATGGAATCACCCGCCGGGCATGCCGGAACCAGCTCTCAGACGTGCCAGAAGCACGTGCCGGACACGCCGGAACCACCTACTAGAGAGACCGGAACCACCTGCCAGACCCGCCTGAACCACCTGCTGAGTACGCTGGAACAACCTGCTCTACTCGCTGGAGCCACCTGCTGGACACGCCAAAATCACCTGATGGCTACGCCAGCACCACTCGGCAGACAAGCCAGAATCACCTGCAGGGTATGCCGGAACCACCTCTCAGACGTGCCAGAACCCCTTGTCGGACACTCCGGAATCACCTGTCAGGCATGCCGGAACCACCTCTCGAGCGTGCCAGAATGACGTGCCAGAGACACCGGATGCACCTGCCGAGCACGCCGGAACCTCCTCTTCGACTCGCCGGAACCACCAGCCAGAGACGCCAAAATCCCCTGCCAGGTAGGCCAGAATCACATGGCGGACGCTCCGGAATCTCCCGCCGGGAAGGTAGGAACCACCTCTCAAACATACTGGAAGCACGTGCCGGACATGCCGGCACCACGTACTGGACAGACCAGAAACACCTGCCGGACCTGCCTGAACCACCTGCTGAGCACACCGGAACAACTTGCTCGACTCGCTGGAGCCACCTGCTGGACACCCCAAAATCACCAGCCAGCTATGCCAGAGACCACTTGCCGTACACTCCGGAATCACCTGCTGGTTACACCAGAGCCACTTGGTGGACAATCCAGAATCACCTGCCGGACATGCCAGAACCACCTGTCACACATGCCGGAACCACGTGCCTGACACGCCGGAACCACCTCGCGGACAGACCGGAACCACCTACCAGACATGCCTGAACCACCTGCCGAGCATGCCGGAACCACCTGCCGGACACGCCAAAACCACCTGCGGGCTAGGCCAGAACCACTTGTAGGACTCTCCTGGAGCACCTGCCGGGCATGCGGGAACCACCTCTCAGACGTGCCAGAACCACGTGCGGCACATGACGGAACCCATTACCGGACAGACCGGAACCACCTGCTGGACACGCCAGAATCACCTGCCAAGAACACCGGAACCACCTGAACAGCTCGCCAGAAACACCTGCCGGACATGCCAAAATCACCTGCCGGCTACACCAGAACCTCTTGCCGGACACTCCGGAATCACCTGCCAGACATGATGCAACCAAATGTCAGACGTGCCAGAACCACGTGCCAGAGACACCGGATGCAACTGCCGAGCATGCCGGAACCTCCTGCTCAACTCGCTGTAACCACCTGCCGGGGACGCCAAAATCACCTGTCAGCTAGGCCAGAACCACGTGGCGGACTCTATGGAATCACCCGCCGGGCATGCCGGAACCAGCTCTCAGACGTGCCAGAAGCACGTGCCGGACACGCCGGAACCACCTACTAGAGAGACCGGAACCACCTGCCAGACCCGCCTGAACCACCTGCTGAGTACGCTGGAACAACCTGCTCTACTCGCTGGAGCCACCTGCTGGACACGCCAAAATCACCTGATGGCTACGCCAGCACCACTCGGCAGACAAGCCAGAATCACCTGCAGGGTATGCCGGAACCACCTCTCAGACGTGCCAGAACCCCTTGTCGGACACTCCGGAATCACCTGTCAGGCATGCCGGAACCACCTCTCGAGCGTGCCAGAATGACGTGCCAGAGACACCGGATGCACCTGCCGAGCACGCCGGAACCTCCTCTTCGACTCGCCGGAACCACCAGCCAGAGACGCCAAAATCCCCTGCCAGGTAGGCCAGAATCACATGGCGGACGCTCCGGAATCTCCCGCCGGGAAGGTAGGAACCACCTCTCAAACATACTGGAAGCACGTGCCGGACATGCCGGCACCACGTACTGGACAGACCAGAAACACCTGCCGGACCTGCCTGAACCACCTGCTGAGCACACCGGAACAACTTGCTCGACTCGCTGGAGCCACCTGCTGGACACCCCAAAATCACCAGCCAGCTATGCCAGAGCCACTTGCCGTACACTCCGGAATCACCTGCTGGTTACACCAGAGCCACTTGGTGGACAATCCAGAATCACCTGCCGGACATGCCAGAACCACCTGTCACACATGCCGGAACCACGTGCCTGACACGCCGGAACCACCTCGCGGACAGACCGGAACCACCTACCAGACATGCCTGAACCACCTGCCGAGCATGCCGGAACCACCTGCCGGACACGCCAAAACCACCTGCGGGCTAGGCCAGAACCACTTGTAGGACTCTCCTGGAGCACCTGCCGGGCATGCGGGAACCACCTCTCAGACGTGCCAGAACCACGTGCGGCACATGACGGAACCCATTACCGGACAGACCGGAACCACCTGCTGGACACGCCAGAATCACCTGCCAAGAACACCGGAACCACCTGAACAGCTCGCCAGAAACACCTGCCGGACATGCCAAAATCACCTGCCGGCTACACCAGAACCTCTTGCCGGACACTCCGGAATCACCTGCCAGACATGATGCAACCAAATGTCAGACGTGCCAGAACCACGTGCCAGAGACACCGGATGCAACTGCCGAGCATGCCGGAACCTCCTGCTCAACTCGCTGTAACCACCTGCCGGGGGACGCCAAAATCACCTGTCAGCTAGGCCAGAACCACGTGGCGGACTCTATGGAATCACCCGCCGGGCATGCCGGAACCAGCTCTCAGACGTGCCAGAAGCACGTGCCGGACACGCCGGAACCACCTACTAGAGAGACCGGAACCACCTGCCAGACCCGCCTGAACCACCTGCTGAGTACGCTGGAACAACCTGCTCTACTCGCTGGAGCCACCTGCTGGACACGCCAAAATCACCTGATGGCTACGCCAGCACCACTCGGCAGACAAGCCAGAATCACCTGCAGGGTATGCCGGAACCACCTCTCAGACGTGCCAGAACCCCTTGTCGGACACTCCGGAATCACCTGTCAGGCATGCCGGAACCACCTCTCGAGCGTGCCAGAATGACGTGCCAGAGACACCGGATGCACCTGCCGAGCACGCCGGAACCTCCTCTTCGACTCGCCGGAACCACCAGCCAGAGACGCCAAAATCCCCTGCCAGGTAGGCCAGAATCACATGGCGGACGCTCCGGAATCTCCCGCCGGGAAGGTAGGAACCACCTCTCAAACATACTGGAAGCACGTGCCGGACATGCCGGCACCACGTACTGGACAGACCAGAAACACCTGCCGGACCTGCCTGAACCACCTGCTGAGCACACCGGAACAACTTGCTCGACTCGCTGGAGCCACCTGCTGGACACCCCAAAATCACCAGCCAGCTATGCCAGAACCACTTGCCGTACACTCCGGAATCACCTGCTGGTTACACCAGAGCCACTTGGTGGACAATCCAGAATCACCTGCCGGACATGCCAGAACCACCTGTCACACATGCCGGAACCACGTGCCTGACACGCCGGAACCACCTCGCGGACAGACCGGAACCACCTACCAGACATGCCTGAACCACCTGCCGAGCATGCCGGAACCACCTGCCGGACACGCCAAAACCACCTGCGGGCTAGGCCAGAACCACTTGTAGGACTCTCCTGGAGCACCTGCCGGGCATGCGGGAACCACCTCTCAGACGTGCCAGAACCACGTGCGGCACATGACGGAACCCATTACCGGACAGACCGGAACCACCTGCTGGACACGCCAGAATCACCTGCCAAGAACACCGGAACCACCTGAACAGCTCGCCAGAAACACCCTGCCGGACATGCCAAAATCACCTGCCGGCTACACCAGAACCTCTTGCCGGACACTCCGGAATCACCTGCCAGACATGATGCAACCAAATGTCAGACGTGCCAGAACCACGTGCCAGAGACACCGGATGCAACTGCCGAGCATGCCGGAAC
Source organism: Equus asinus (assembly GCF_041296235.1). Lineage (NCBI taxonomy): Eukaryota > Metazoa > Chordata > Mammalia > Perissodactyla > Equidae > Equus > Equus asinus. The sequence continues at coordinate 12,577 of NW_027225177.1, forward strand.
CTCCTGCTCAACTCGCTGTAACCACCTGCCGGGGACGCCAAAATCACCTGTCAGCTAGGCCAGAACCACGTGGCGGACTCTATGGAATCACCCGCCGGGCATGCCGGAACCAGCTCTCAGACGTGCCAGAAGCACGTGCCGGACACGCCGGAACCACCTACTAGAGAGACCGGAACCACCTGCCAGACCCGCCTGAACCACCTGCTGAGTACGCTGGAACAACCTGCTCTACTCGCTGGAGCCACCTGCTGGACACGCCAAAATCACCTGATGGCTACGCCAGCACCACTCGGCAGACAAGCCAGAATCACCTGCAGGGTATGCCGGAACCACCTCTCAGACGTGCCAGAACCCCTTGTCGGACACTCCGGAATCACCTGTCAGGCATGCCGGAACCACCTCTCGAGCGTGCCAGAATGACGTGCCAGAGACACCGGATGCACCTGCCGAGCACGCCGGAACCTCCTCTTCGACTCGCCGGAACCACCAGCCAGAGACGCCAAAATCCCCTGCCAGGTAGGCCAGAATCACATGGCGGACGCTCCGGAATCTCCCGCCGGGAAGGTAGGAACCACCTCTCAAACATACTGGAAGCACGTGCCGGACATGCCGGCACCACGTACTGGACAGACCAGAAACACCTGCCGGACCTGCCTGAACCACCTGCTGAGCACACCGGAACAACTTGCTCGACTCGCTGGAGCCACCTGCTGGACACCCCAAAATCACCAGCCAGCTATGCCAGAGCCACTTGCCGTACACTCCGGAATCACCTGCTGGTTACACCAGAGCCACTTGGTGGACAATCCAGAATCACCTGCCGGACATGCCAGAACCACCTGTCACACATGCCGGAACCACGTGCCTGACACGCCGGAACCACCTCGCGGACAGACCGGAACCACCTACCAGACATGCCTGAACCACCTGCCGAGCATGCCGGAACCACCTGCCGGACACGCCAAAACCACCTGCGGGCTAGGCCAGAACCACTTGTAGGACTCTCCTGGAGCACCTGCCGGGCATGCGGGAACCACCTCTCAGACGTGCCAGAACCACGTGCGGCACATGACGGAACCCATTACCGGACAGACCGGAACCACCTGCTGGACACGCCAGAATCACCTGCCAAGAACACCGGAACCACCTGAACAGCTCGCCAGAAACACCTGCCGGACATGCCAAAATCACCTGCCGGCTACACCAGAACCTCTTGCCGGACACTCCGGAATCACCTGCCAGACATGATGCAACCAAATGTCAGACGTGCCAGAACCACGTGCCAGAGACACCGGATGCAACTGCCGAGCATGCCGGAACCTCCTGCTCAACTCGCTGTAACCACCTGCCGGGGACGCCAAAATCACCTGTCAGCTAGGCCAGAACCACGTGGCGGACTCTATGGAATCACCCGCCGGGCATGCCGGAACCAGCTCTCAGACGTGCCAGAAGCACGTGCCGGACACGCCGGAACCACCTACTAGAGAGACCGGAACCACCTGCCAGACCCGCCTGAACCACCTGCTGAGTACGCTGGAACAACCTGCTCTACTCGCTGGAGCCACCTGCTGGACACGCCAAAATCACCTGATGGCTACGCCAGCACCACTCGGCAGACAAGCCAGAATCACCTGCAGGGTATGCCGGAACCACCTCTCAGACGTGCCAGAACCCCTTGTCGGACACTCCGGAATCACCTGTCAGGCATGCCGGAACCACCTCTCGAGCGTGCCAGAATGACGTGCCAGAGACACCGGATGCACCTGCCGAGCACGCCGGAACCTCCTCTTCGACTCGCCGGAACCACCAGCCAGAGACGCCAAAATCCCCTGCCAGGTAGGCCAGAATCACATGGCGGACGCTCCGGAATCTCCCGCCGGGAAGGTAGGAACCACCTCTCAAACATACTGGAAGCACGTGCCGGACATGCCGGCACCACGTACTGGACAGACCAGAAACACCTGCCGGACCTGCCTGAACCACCTGCTGAGCACACCGGAACAACTTGCTCGACTCGCTGGAGCCACCTGCTGGACACCCCAAAATCACCAGCCAGCTATGCCAGAACCACTTGCCGTACACTCCGGAATCACCTGCTGGTTACACCAGAGCCACTTGGTGGACAATCCAGAATCACCTGCCGGACATGCCAGAACCACCTGTCACACATGCCGGAACCACGTGCCTGACACGCCGGAACCACCTCGCGGACAGACCGGAACCACCTACCAGACATGCCTGAACCACCTGCCGAGCATGCCGGAACCACCTGCCGGACACGCCAAAACCACCTGCGGGCTAGGCCAGAACCACTTGTAGGACTCTCCTGGAGCACCTGCCGGGCATGCGGGAACCACCTCTCAGACGTGCCAGAACCACGTGCGGCACATGACGGAACCCATTACCGGACAGACCGGAACCACCTGCTGGACACGCCAGAATCACCTGCCAAGAACACCGGAACCACCTGAACAGCTCGCCAGAAACACCTGCCGGACATGCCAAAATCACCTGCCGGCTACACCAGAACCTCTTGCCGGACACTCCGGAATCACCTGCCAGACATGATGCAACCAAATGTCAGACGTGCCAGAACCACGTGCCAGAGACACCGGATGCAACTGCCGAGCATGCCGGAACCTCCTGCTCAACTCGCTGTAACCACCTGCCGGGGACGCCAAAATCACCTGTCAGCTAGGCCAGAACCACGTGGCGGACTCTATGGAATCACCCGCCGGGCATGCCGGAACCAGCTCTCAGACGTGCCAGAAGCACGTGCCGGACACGCCGGAACCACCTACTAGAGAGACCGGAACCACCTGCCAGACCCGCCTGAACCACCTGCTGAGTACGCTGGAACAACCTGCTCTACTCGCTGGAGCCACCTGCTGGACACGCCAAAATCACCTGATGGCTACGCCAGCACCACTCGGCAGACAAGCCAGAATCACCTGCAGGGTATGCCGGAACCACCTCTCAGACGTGCCAGAACCCCTTGTCGGACACTCCGGAATCACCTGTCAGGCATGCCGGAACCACCTCTCGAGCGTGCCAGAATGACGTGCCAGAGACACCGGATGCACCTGCCGAGCACGCCGGAACCTCCTCTTCGACTCGCCGGAACCACCAGCCAGAGACGCCAAAATCCCCTGCCAGGTAGGCCAGAATCACATGGCGGACGCTCCGGAATCTCCCGCCGGGAAGGTAGGAACCACCTCTCAAACATACTGGAAGCACGTGCCGGACATGCCGGCACCACGTACTGGACAGACCAGAAACACCTGCCGGACCTGCCTGAACCACCTGCTGAGCACACCGGAACAACTTGCTCGACTCGCTGGAGCCACCTGCTGGACACCCCAAAATCACCAGCCAGCTATGCCAGAACCACTTGCCGTACACTCCGGAATCACCTGCTGGTTACACCAGAGCCACTTGGTGGACAATCCAGAATCACCTGCCGGACATGCCAGAACCACCTGTCACACATGCCGGAACCACGTGCCTGACACGCCGGAACCACCTCGCGGACAGACCGGAACCACCTACCAGACATGCCTGAACCACCTGCCGAGCATGCCGGAACCACCTGCCGGACACGCCAAAATCACCTGCGGGCTAGGCCAGAACCACTTGTAGGACTCTCCTGGAGCACCTGCCGGGCATGCGGGAACCACCTCTCAGACGTGCCAGAACCACGTGCGGCACATGACGGAACCCATTACCGGACAGACCGGAACCACCTGCTGGACACGCCAGAATCACCTGCCAAGAACACCGGAACCACCTGAACAGCTCGCCAGAAACACCTGCCGGACATGCCAAAATCACCTGCCGGCTACACCAGAACCTCTTGCCGGACACTCCGGAATCACCTGCCAGACATGATGCAACCAAATGTCAGACGTGCCAGAACCACGTGCCAGAGACACCGGATGCAACTGCCGAGCATGCCGGAACCTCCTGCTCAACTCGCTGTAACCACCTGCCGGGGACGCCAAAATCACCTGTCAGCTAGGCCAGAACCACGTGGCGGACTCTATGGAATCACCCGCCGGGCATGCCGGAACCAGCTCTCAGACGTGCCAGAAGCACGTGCCGGACACGCCGGAACCACCTACTAGAGAGACCGGAACCACCTGCCAGACCCGCCTGAACCACCTGCTGAGTACGCTGGAACAACCTGCTCTACTCGCTGGAGCCACCTGCTGGACACGCCAAAATCACCTGATGGCTACGCCAGCACCACTCGGCAGACAAGCCAGAATCACCTGCAGGGTATGCCGGAACCACCTCTCAGACGTGCCAGAACCCCTTGTCGGACACTCCGGAATCACCTGTCAGGCATGCCGGAACCACCTCTCGAGCGTGCCAGAATGACGTGCCAGAGACACCGGATGCACCTGCCGAGCACGCCGGAACCTCCTCTTCGACTCGCCGGAACCACCAGCCAGAGACGCCAAAATCCCCTGCCAGGTAGGCCAGAATCACATGGCGGACGCTCCGGAATCTCCCGCCGGGAAGGTAGGAACCACCTCTCAAACATACTGGAAGCACGTGCCGGACATGCCGGCACCACGTACTGGACAGACCAGAAACACCTGCCGGACCTGCCTGAACCACCTGCTGAGCACACCGGAACAACTTGCTCGACTCGCTGGAGCCACCTGCTGGACACCCCAAAATCACCAGCCAGCTATGCCAGAACCACTTGCCGTACACTCCGGAATCACCTGCTGGTTACACCAGAGCCACTTGGTGGACAATCCAGAATCACCTGCCGGACATGCCAGAACCACCTGTCACACATGCCGGAACCACGTGCCTGACACGCCGGAACCACCTCGCGGACAGACCGGAACCACCTACCAGACATGCCTGAACCACCTGCCGAGCATGCCGGAACCACCTGCCGGACACGCCAAAATCACCTGCGGGCTAGGCCAGAACCACTTGTAGGACTCTCCTGGAGCACCTGCCGGGCATGCGGGAACCACCTCTCAGACGTGCCAGAACCACGTGCGGCACATGACGGAACCCATTACCGGACAGACCGGAACCACCTGCTGGACACGCCAGAATCACCTGCCAAGAACACCGGAACCACCTGAACAGCTCGCCAGAAACACCTGCCGGACATGCCAAAATCACCTGCCGGCTACACCAGAACCTCTTGCCGGACACTCCGGAATCACCTGCCAGACATGATGCAACCAAATGTCAGACGTGCCAGAACCACGTGCCAGAGACACCGGATGCAACTGCCGAGCATGCCGGAACCTCCTGCTCAACTCGCTGTAACCACCTGCCGGGGACGCCAAAATCACCTGTCAGCTAGGCCAGAACCACGTGGCGGACTCTATGGAATCACCCGCCGGGCATGCCGGAACCAGCTCTCAGACGTGCCAGAAGCACGTGCCGGACACGCCGGAACCACCTACTAGAGAGACCGGAACCACCTGCCAGACCCGCCTGAACCACCTGCTGAGTACGCTGGAACAACCTGCTCTACTCGCTGGAGCCACCTGCTGGACACGCCAAAATCACCTGATGGCTACGCCAGCACCACTCGGCAGACAAGCCAGAATCACCTGCAGGGTATGCCGGAACCACCTCTCAGACGTGCCAGAACCCCTTGTCGGACACTCCGGAATCACCTGTCAGGCATGCCGGAACCACCTCTCGAGCGTGCCAGAATGACGTGCCAGAGACACCGGATGCACCTGCCGAGCACGCCGGAACCTCCTCTTCGACTCGCCGGAACCACCAGCCAGAGACGCCAAAATCCCCTGCCAGGTAGGCCAGAATCACATGGCGGACGCTCCGGAATCTCCCGCCGGGAAGGTAGGAACCACCTCTCAAACATACTGGAAGCACGTGCCGGACATGCCGGCACCACGTACTGGACAGACCAGAAACACCTGCCGGACCTGCCTGAACCACCTGCTGAGCACACCGGAACAACTTGCTCGACTCGCTGGAGCCACCTGCTGGACACCCCAAAATCACCAGCCAGCTATGCCAGAACCACTTGCCGTACACTCCGGAATCACCTGCTGGTTACACCAGAGCCACTTGGTGGACAATCCAGAATCACCTGCCGGACATGCCAGAACCACCTGTCACACATGCCGGAACCACGTGCCTGACACGCCGGAACCACCTCGCGGACAGACCGGAACCACCTACCAGACATGCCTGAACCACCTGCCGAGCATGCCGGAACCACCTGCCGGACACGCCAAAATCACCTGCGGGCTAGGCCAGAACCACTTGTAGGACTCTCCTGGAGCACCTGCCGGGCATGCGGGAACCACCTCTCAGACGTGCCAGAACCACGTGCGGCACATGACGGAACCCATTACCGGACAGACCGGAACCACCTGCTGGACACGCCAGAATCACCTGCCAAGAACACCGGAACCACCTGAACAGCTCGCCAGAAACACCTGCCGGACATGCCAAAATCACCTGCCGGCTACACCAGAACCTCTTGCCGGACACTCCGGAATCACCTGCCAGACATGATGCAACCAAATGTCAGACGTGCCAGAACCACGTGCCAGAGACACCGGATGCAACTGCCGAGCATGCCGGAACCTCCTGCTCAACTCGCTGTAACCACCTGCCGGGGACGCCAAAATCACCTGTCAGCTAGGCCAGAACCACGTGGCGGACTCTATGGAATCACCCGCCGGGCATGCCGGAACCAGCTCTCAGACGTGCCAGAAGCACGTGCCGGACACGCCGGAACCACCTACTAGAGAGACCGGAACCACCTGCCAGACCCGCCTGAACCACCTGCTGAGTACGCTGGAACAACCTGCTCTACTCGCTGGAGCCACCTGCTGGACACGCCAAAATCACCTGATGGCTACGCCAGCACCACTCGGCAGACAAGCCAGAATCACCTGCAGGGTATGCCGGAACCACCTCTCAGACGTGCCAGAACCCCTTGTCGGACACTCCGGAATCACCTGTCAGGCATGCCGGAACCACCTCTCGAGCGTGCCAGAATGACGTGCCAGAGACACCGGATGCACCTGCCGAGCACGCCGGAACCTCCTCTTCGACTCGCCGGAACCACCAGCCAGAGACGCCAAAATCCCCTGCCAGGTAGGCCAGAATCACATGGCGGACGCTCCGGAATCTCCCGCCGGGAAGGTAGGAACCACCTCTCAAACATACTGGAAGCACGTGCCGGACATGCCGGCACCACGTACTGGACAGACCAGAAACACCTGCCGGACCTGCCTGAACCACCTGCTGAGCACACCGGAACAACTTGCTCGACTCGCTGGAGCCACCTGCTGGACACCCCAAAATCACCAGCCAGCTATGCCAGAACCACTTGCCGTACACTCCGGAATCACCTGCTGGTTACACCAGAGCCACTTGGTGGACAATCCAGAATCACCTGCCGGACATGCCAGAACCACCTGTCACACATGCCGGAACCACGTGCCTGACACGCCGGAACCACCTCGCGGACAGACCGGAACCACCTACCAGACATGCCTGAACCACCTGCCGAGCATGCCGGAACCACCTGCCGGACACGCCAAAATCACCTGCGGGCTAGGCCAGAACCACTTGTAGGACTCTCCTGGAGCACCTGCCGGGCATGCGGGAACCACCTCTCAGACGTGCCAGAACCACGTGCGGCACATGACGGAACCCATTACCGGACAGACCGGAACCACCTGCTGGACACGCCAGAATCACCTGCCAAGAACACCGGAACCACCTGAACAGCTCGCCAGAAACACCTGCCGGACATGCCAAAATCACCTGCCGGCTACACCAGAACCTCTTGCCGGACACTCCGGAATCACCTGCCAGACATGATGCAACCAAATGTCAGACGTGCCAGAACCACGTGCCAGAGACACCGGATGCAACTGCCGAGCATGCCGGAACCTCCTGCTCAACTCGCTGTAACCACCTGCCGGGGACGCCAAAATCACCTGTCAGCTAGGCCAGAACCACGTGGCGGACTCTATGGAATCACCCGCCGGGCATGCCGGAACCAGCTCTCAGACGTGCCAGAAGCACGTGCCGGACACGCCGGAACCACCTACTAGAGAGACCGGAACCACCTGCCAGACCCGCCTGAACCACCTGCTGAGTACGCTGGAACAACCTGCTCTACTCGCTGGAGCCACCTGCTGGACACGCCAAAATCACCTGATGGCTACGCCAGCACCACTCGGCAGACAAGCCAGAATCACCTGCAGGGTATGCCGGAACCACCTCTCAGACGTGCCAGAACCCCTTGTCGGACACTCCGGAATCACCTGTCAGGCATGCCGGAACCACCTCTCGAGCGTGCCAGAATGACGTGCCAGAGACACCGGATGCACCTGCCGAGCACGCCGGAACCTCCTCTTCGACTCGCCGGAACCACCAGCCAGAGACGCCAAAATCCCCTGCCAGGTAGGCCAGAATCACATGGCGGACGCTCCGGAATCTCCCGCCGGGAAGGTAGGAACCACCTCTCAAACATACTGGAAGCACGTGCCGGACATGCCGGCACCACGTACTGGACAGACCAGAAACACCTGCCGGACCTGCCTGAACCACCTGCTGAGCACACCGGAACAACTTGCTCGACTCGCTGGAGCCACCTGCTGGACACCCCAAAATCACCAGCCAGCTATGCCAGAACCACTTGCCGTACACTCCGGAATCACCTGCTGGTTACACCAGAGCCACTTGGTGGACAATCCAGAATCACCTGCCGGACATGCCAGAACCACCTGTCACACATGCCGGAACCACGTGCCTGACACGCCGGAACCACCTCGCGGACAGACCGGAACCACCTACCAGACATGCCTGAACCACCTGCCGAGCATGCCGGAACCACCTGCCGGACACGCCAAAATCACCTGCGGGCTAGGCCAGAACCACTTGTAGGACTCTCCTGGAGCACCTGCCGGGCATGCGGGAACCACCTCTCAGACGTGCCAGAACCACGTGCGGCACATGACGGAACCCATTACCGGACAGACCGGAACCACCTGCTGGACACGCCAGAATCACCTGCCAAGAACACCGGAACCACCTGAACAGCTCGCCAGAAACACCTGCCGGACATGCCAAAATCACCTGCCGGCTACACCAGAACCTCTTGCCGGACACTCCGGAATCACCTGCCAGACATGATGCAACCAAATGTCAGACGTGCCAGAACCACGTGCCAGAGACACCGGATGCAACTGCCGAGCATGCCGGAACCTCCTGCTCAACTCGCTGTAACCACCTGCCGGGGACGCCAAAATCACCTGTCAGCTAGGCCAGAACCACGTGGCGGACTCTATGGAATCACCCGCCGGGCATGCCGGAACCAGCTCTCAGACGTGCCAGAAGCACGTGCCGGACACGCCGGAACCACCTACTAGAGAGACCGGAACCACCTGCCAGACCCGCCTGAACCACCTGCTGAGTACGCTGGAACAACCTGCTCTACTCGCTGGAGCCACCTGCTGGACACGCCAAAATCACCTGATGGCTACGCCAGCACCACTCGGCAGACAAGCCAGAATCACCTGCAGGGTATGCCGGAACCACCTCTCAGACGTGCCAGAACCCCTTGTCGGACACTCCGGAATCACCTGTCAGGCATGCCGGAACCACCTCTCGAGCGTGCCAGAATGACGTGCCAGAGACACCGGATGCACCTGCCGAGCACGCCGGAACCTCCTCTTCGACTCGCCGGAACCACCAGCCAGAGACGCCAAAATCCCCTGCCAGGTAGGCCAGAATCACATGGCGGACGCTCCGGAATCTCCCGCCGGGAAGGTAGGAACCACCTCTCAAACATACTGGAAGCACGTGCCGGACATGCCGGCACCACGTACTGGACAGACCAGAAACACCTGCCGGACCTGCCTGAACCACCTGCTGAGCACACCGGAACAACTTGCTCGACTCGCTGGAGCCACCTGCTGGACACCCCAAAATCACCAGCCAGCTATGCCAGAACCACTTGCCGTACACTCCGGAATCACCTGCTGGTTACACCAGAGCCACTTGGTGGACAATCCAGAATCACCTGCCGGACATGCCAGAACCACCTGTCACACATGCCGGAACCACGTGCCTGACACGCCGGAACCACCTCGCGGACAGACCGGAACCACCTACCAGACATGCCTGAACCACCTGCCGAGCATGCCGGAACCACCTGCCGGACACGCCAAAATCACCTGCGGGCTAGGCCAGAACCACTTGTAGGACTCTCCTGGAGCACCTGCCGGGCATGCGGGAACCACCTCTCAGACGTGCCAGAACCACGTGCGGCACATGACGGAACCCATTACCGGACAGACCGGAACCACCTGCTGGACACGCCAGAATCACCTGCCAAGAACACCGGAACCACCTGAACAGCTCGCCAGAAACACCTGCCGGACATGCCAAAATCACCTGCCGGCTACACCAGAACCTCTTGCCGGACACTCCGGAATCACCTGCCAGACATGATGCAACCAAATGTCAGACGTGCCAGAACCACGTGCCAGAGACACCGGATGCAACTGCCGAGCATGCCGGAACCTCCTGCTCAACTCGCTGTAACCACCTGCCGGGGACGCCAAAATCACCTGTCAGCTAGGCCAGAACCACGTGGCGGACTCTATGGAATCACCCGCCGGGCATGCCGGAACCAGCTCTCAGACGTGCCAGAAGCACGTGCCGGACACGCCGGAACCACCTACTAGAGAGACCGGAACCACCTGCCAGACCCGCCTGAACCACCTGCTGAGTACGCTGGAACAACCTGCTCTACTCGCTGGAGCCACCTGCTGGACACGCCAAAATCACCTGATGGCTACGCCAGCACCACTCGGCAGACAAGCCAGAATCACCTGCAGGGTATGCCGGAACCACCTCTCAGACGTGCCAGAACCCCTTGTCGGACACTCCGGAATCACCTGTCAGGCATGCCGGAACCACCTCTCGAGCGTGCCAGAATGACGTGCCAGAGACACCGGATGCACCTGCCGAGCACGCCGGAACCTCCTCTTCGACTCGCCGGAACCACCAGCCAGAGACGCCAAAATCCCCTGCCAGGTAGGCCAGAATCACATGGCGGACGCTCCGGAATCTCCCGCCGGGAAGGTAGGAACCACCTCTCCAAACATACTGGAAGCACGTGCCGGACATGCCGGCACCACGTACTGGACAGACCAGAAACACCTGCCGGACCTGCCTGAACCACCTGCTGAGCACACCGGAACAACTTGCTCGACTCGCTGGAGCCACCTGCTGGACACCCCAAAATCACCAGCCAGCTATGCCAGAACCACTTGCCGTACACTCCGGAATCACCTGCTGGTTACACCAGAGCCACTTGGTGGACAATCCAGAATCACCTGCCGGACATGCCAGAACCACCTGTCACACATGCCGGAACCACGTGCCTGACACGCCGGAACCACCTCGCGGACAGACCGGAACCACCTACCAGACATGCCTGAACCACCTGCCGAGCATGCCGGAACCACCTGCCGGACACGCCAAAATCACCTGCGGGCTAGGCCAGAACCACTTGTAGGACTCTCCTGGAGCACCTGCCGGGCATGCGGGAACCACCTCTCAGACGTGCCAGAACCACGTGCGGCACATGACGGAACCCATTACCGGACAGACCGGAACCACCTGCTGGACACGCCAGAATCACCTGCCAAGAACACCGGAACCACCTGAACAGCTCGCCAGAAACACCTGCCGGACATGCCAAAATCACCTGCCGGCTACACCAGAACCTCTTGCCGGACACTCCGGAATCACCTGCCAGACATGATGCAACCAAATGTCAGACGTGCCAGAACCACGTGCCAGAGACACCGGATGCAACTGCCGAGCATGCCGGAACCTCCTGCTCAACTCGCTGTAACCACCTGCCGGGGACGCCAAAATCACCTGTCAGCTAGGCCAGAACCACGTGGCGGACTCTATGGAATCACCCGCCGGGCATGCCGGAACCAGCTCTCAGACGTGCCAGAAGCACGTGCCGGACACGCCGGAACCACCTACTAGAGAGACCGGAACCACCTGCCAGACCCGCCTGAACCACCTGCTGAGTACGCTGGAACAACCTGCTCTACTCGCTGGAGCCACCTGCTGGACACGCCAAAATCACCTGATGGCTACGCCAGCACCACTCGGCAGACAAGCCAGAATCACCTGCAGGGTATGCCGGAACCACCTCTCAGACGTGCCAGAACCCCTTGTCGGACACTCCGGAATCACCTGTCAGGCATGCCGGAACCACCTCTCGAGCGTGCCAGAATGACGTGCCAGAGACACCGGATGCACCTGCCGAGCACGCCGGAACCTCCTCTTCGACTCGCCGGAACCACCAGCCAGAGACGCCAAAATCCCCTGCCAGGTAGGCCAGAATCACATGGCGGACGCTCCGGAATCTCCCGCCGGGAAGGTAGGAACCACCTCTCAAACATACTGGAAGCACGTGCCGGACATGCCGGCACCACGTACTGGACAGACCAGAAACACCTGCCGGACCTGCCTGAACCACCTGCTGAGCACACCGGAACAACTTGCTCGACTCGCTGGAGCCACCTGCTGGACACCCCAAAATCACCAGCCAGCTATGCCAGAACCACTTGCCGTACACTCCGGAATCACCTGCTGGTTACACCAGAGCCACTTGGTGGACAATCCAGAATCACCTGCCGGACATGCCAGAACCACCTGTCACACATGCCGGAACCACGTGCCTGACACGCCGGAACCACCTCGCGGACAGACCGGAACCACCTACCAGACATGCCTGAACCACCTGCCGAGCATGCCGGAACCACCTGCCGGACACGCCAAAATCACCTGCGGGCTAGGCCAGCAACCACTTGTAGGACTCTCCTGGAGCACCTGCCGGGCATGCGGGAACCACCTCTCAGACGTGCCAGAACCACGTGCGGCACATGACGGAACCCATTACCGGACAGACCGGAACCACCTGCTGGACACGCCAGAATCACCTGCCAAGAACACCGGAACCACCTGAACAGCTCGCCAGAAACACCTGCCGGACATGCCAAAATCACCTGCCGGCTACACCAGAACCTCTTGCCGGACACTCCGGAATCACCTGCCAGACATGATGCAACCAAATGTCAGACGTGCCAGAACCACGTGCCAGAGACACCGGATGCAACTGCCGAGCATGCCGGAACCTCCTGCTCAACTCGCTGTAACCACCTGCCGGGGACGCCAAAATCACCTGTCAGCTAGGCCAGAACCACGTGGCGGACTCTATGGAATCACCCGCCGGGCATGCCGGAACCAGCTCTCAGACGTGCCAGAAGCACGTGCCGGACACGCCGGAACCACCTACTAGAGAGACCGGAACCACCTGCCAGACCCGCCTGAACCACCTGCTGAGTACGCTGGAACAACCTGCTCTACTCGCTGGAGCCACCTGCTGGACACGCCAAAATCACCTGATGGCTACGCCAGCACCACTCGGCAGACAAGCCAGAATCACCTGCAGGGTATGCCGGAACCACCTCTCAGACGTGCCAGAACCCCTTGTCGGACACTCCGGAATCACCTGTCAGGCATGCCGGAACCACCTCTCGAGCGTGCCAGAATGACGTGCCAGAGACACCG
>NW_027225178.1:0-21792 GCF_041296235.1 Equus asinus
GTGATCCCAGAGAGTCCTTTTTTTTTTTTTGGCCCCAGCCCGCAGGTGATTTTGGCGCGTCCGGCAGGTGGCTCCGGCATGCTCAGCAGGTTGTTCAGGCAGGTCCGGCAGGTGGTTCCGACGATTCGAGCAGGTGCTTCCGGCTAGCTCGGCAGGTGCTTTGGGCGTCTCCGTCACTTGATTTTGGCACATTTGAGAGGTGGGTCCAGCATTCCCAGCAGGTGGTTCCAGAAAGTCCGGCAAGCGGTTCTGGCATAGCCAGCAGGTGATTTTTGCGTGTCCGGCAGGTGGGTCCTGCGAGTCGAGCAGGTGGTTCCTGCATGCTCGGCAGGTGGTTCAGGCGTGTCCGACAGGCGGTTCCGTTGTGTCCAGTAGGTGTTTCCGGCGTGTCCGGCACATGGTAGTGGCACGTCTGAGAGGTGGTTCCGGCATGCCCCGCAGGTGATTCCGGAGTGTCCGGCAAGTGGTTCTGGCATAGCCGGCTGGTGATTTTGGCGTGGCCAGCAGGTGGCTCCAGCGAGTCGAGCAGGTTGTTCCGGCGTGCTCAGCAGGTGTTTCAGATGGGTCCGTCAGGTGGTTCCGGTCTGTCCAATAGGTGGTTCCGGCGTGTCCGGCACGTGCTTCCGGCGAGTCTGAGAGGTGGCTCCGGCATGCCCGGTGGGTGATTCCGGAGTGTCCGGCAAGTCGTTCTGGCATAGCCGGCTGGTGATTTTGGCATGTCCAGCAGGTAAGATTTTGGCATGTCCGTCAGGTGATTTTGACGTGTCCGGCGGGGTGGTTCCGGGCAGTGGATCAGGTGGTTCCAGCGTTCTCGGCAGGTGATTCAGTTTGGTTCGGCAGGTGGTTCTGGGTCTGTCCTGGAGGTGGTTCCGGCCTGTCCAGCACGTGGTTCTGGCACGTCTGAGAGGTGGTTCCGGCATGCCCGGCAGGTGATCCCAGAGAGTCCTCCAAGTGGTTCTGGCCCAGCCCGCAGGTGATTTTGGCGCGTCCGGCAGGTGGCTCCGGCATGCTCAGCAGGTTGTTCAGGCAGGTCCGGCAGGTGGTTCCGACGATTCGAGCAGGTGCTTCCGGCTAGCTCGGCAGGTGCTTTGGGCGTCTCCGTCACTTGATTTTGGCACATTTGAGAGGTGGGTCCAGCTTTCCCAGCAGGTGGTTCCAGAAAGTCCGGCAAGCGGTTCTGGCATAGCCAGCAGGTGATTTTTGCGTGTCCGGCAGGTGGGTCCTGCGAGTCGAGCAGGTGGTTCCTGCATGCTCGGCAGGTGGTTCAGGCGTGTCCGACAGGCGGTTCCGTTGTGTCCAGTAGGTGTTTCCGGCGTGTCCGGCACATGGTAGTGGCACGTCTGAGAGGTGGTTCCGGCATGCCCCGCAGGTGATTCCGGAGTGTCCGGCAAGTGGTTCTGGCATAGCCGGCTGGTGATTTTGGCGTGGCCAGCAGGTGGCTCCAGCGAGTCGAGCAGGTTGTTCCGGCGTTGCTCAGCAGGTGTTTCAGATGGGTCCGTCAGGTGGTTCCGGTCTGTCCAATAGGTGGTTCCGGCGTGTCCGGCACGTGCTTCCGGCGAGTCTGAGAGGTGGCTCCGGCATGCCCGGTGGGTGATTCCGGAGTGTCCGGCAAGTCGTTCTGGCATAGCCGGCTGGTGATTTTTGGCATGTCCAGCAGGTAAGATTTTGGCATGTCCGTCAGGTGATTTTGACGTGTCCGGCGGGTGGTTCCGGGCAGTGGATCAGGTGGTTCCAGCGTTCTCGGCAGGTGATTCAGTTTGGTTCGGCAGGTGGTTCTGGTCTGTCCTGGAGGTGGTTCCGGCCTGTCCAGCACGTGGTTCTGGCACGTCTGAGAGGTGGTTCCGGCATGCCCGGCAGGTGATCCCAGAGAGTCCTCCAAGTGGTTCTGGCCCAGCCCGCAGGTGATTTTGGCGCGTCCGGCAGGTGGCTCCGGCATGCTCAGCAGGTTGTTCAGGCAGGTCCGGCAGGTGGTTCCGACGATTCGAGCAGGTGCTTCCGGCTAGCTCGGCAGGTGCTTTGGGCGTCTCCGTCACTTGATTTTGGCACATTTGAGAGGTGGGTCCAGCATTCCCAGCAGGTGGTTCCAGAAAGTCCGGCAAGCGGTTCTGGCATAGCCAGCAGGTGATTTTTGCGTGTCCGGCAGGTGGGTCCTGCGAGTCGAGCAGGTGGTTCCTGCATGCTCGGCAGGTGGTTCAGGCGTGTCCGACAGGCGGTTCCGTTGTGTCCAGTAGGTGTTTCCGGCGGTGTCCGGCACATGGTAGTGGCACGTCTGAGAGGTGGTTCCGGCATGCCCCGCAGGTGATTCCGGAGTGTCCGGCAAGTGGTTCTGGCATAGCCGGCTGGTGATTTTGGCGTGGCCAGCAGGTGGCTCCAGCGAGTCGAGCAGGTTGTTCCGGCGTGCTCAGCAGGTGTTTCAGATGGGTCCGTCAGGTGGTTCCGGTCTGTCCAATAGGTGGTTCCGGCGTGTCCGGCACGTGCTTCCGGCGAGTCTGAGAGGTGGCTCCGGCATGCCCGGTGGGTGATTCCGGAGTGTCCGGCAAGTCGTTCTGGCATAGCCGGCTGGTGATTTTGGCATGTCCAGCAGGTAAGATTTTGGCATGTCCGTCAGGTGATTTTGACGTGTCCGGCGGGTGGTTCCGGGCAGTGTGATCAGGTGGTTCCAGCGTTCTCGGCAGGTGATTCAGTTTGGTTCGGCAGGTGGTTCTGGTCTGTCCTGGAGGTGGGGTCCGGCCTGTCCAGCACGTGGTTCTGGCACGTCTGAGAGGTGGTTCCGGCATGCCCGGCAGGTGATCCCAGAGAGTCCTCCAAGTGGTTCTGGCCCAGCCCGCAGGTGATTTTGGCGCGTCCGGCAGGTGGCTCCGGCATGCTCAGCAGGTTGTTCAGGCAGGTCCGGCAGGTGGTTCCGACGATTCGAGCAGGTGCTTCCGGCTAGCTCGGCAGGTGCTTTGGGCGTCTCCGTCACTTGATTTTGGCACATTTGAGAGGTGGGTCCAGCATTCCCAGCAGGTGGTTCCAGAAAGTCCGGCAAGCGGTTCTGGCATAGCCAGCAGGTGATTTTTGCGTGTCCGGCAGGTGGGTCCTGCGAGTCGAGCAGGTGGTTCCTGCATGCTCGGCAGGTGGTTCAGGCGTGTCCGACAGGCGGTTCCGTTGTGTCCAGTAGGTGTTTCCGGCGTGTCCGGCACATGGTAGTGGCACGTCTGAGAGGTGGTTCCGGCATGCCCCGCAGGTGATTCCGGAGTGTCCGGCAAGTGGTTCTGGCATAGCCGGCTGGTGATTTTGGCGTGGCCCGCAGGTGGCTCCAGCGAGTCGAGCAGGTTGTTCCGGCGTGCTCAGCAGGTGTTTCAGATGGGTCCGTCAGGTGGTTCCGGTCTGTCCAATAGGTGGTTCCGGCCGTGTCCGGCACGTGCTTCCGGCGAGTCTGAGAGGTGGCTCCGGCATGCCCGGTGGGTGATTCCGGAGTGTCCGGCAAGTCGTTCTGGCATAGCCGGCTGGTGATTTTGGCATGTCCAGCAGGTAAGATTTTGGCATGTCCGTCAGGTGATTTTGACGTGTCCGGCGGGTGGTTCCGGGCAGTGGATCAGGTGGTTCCAGCGTTCTCGGCAGGTGATTCAGTTTGGTTCGGCAGGTGGTTCTGGTCTGTCCTGGAGGTGGTTCCGGCCTGTCCAGCACGTGGGTTCTGGCACGTCTGAGAGGTGGTTCCGGCATGCCCGGCAGGTGATCCCAGAGAGTCCTCCAAGTGGTTCTGGCCCAGCCCGCAGGTGATTTTGGCGCGTCCGGCAGGTGGCTCCGGCATGCTCAGCAGGTTGTTCAGGCAGGTCCGGCAGGTGGTTCCGACGATTCGAGCAGGTGCTTCCGGCTAGCTCGGCAGGTGCTTTGGGCGTCTCCGTCACTTGATTTTGGCACATTTGAGAGGTGGGTCCAGCATTCCCAGCAGGTGGTTCCAGAAAGTCCGGCAAGCGGTTCTGCATAGCCAGCAGGTGATTTTTGCGTGTCCGGCAGGTGGGTCCTGCGAGTCGAGCAGGTGGTTCCTGCATGCTCGGCAGGTGGTTCAGGCGTGTCCGACAGGCGGTTCCGTTGTGTCCAGTAGGTGTTTCCGGCGTGTCCGGCACATGGTAGTGGCACGTCTGAGAGGTGGTTCCGGCATGCCCCGCAGGTGATTCCGGAGTGTCCGGCAAGTGGTTCTGGCATAGCCGGCTGGTGATTTTGGCGTGGCCAGCAGGTGGCTCCAGCGAGTCGAGCAGGTTGTTCCGGCGTGCTCAGCAGGTGTTTCAGATGGGTCCGTCAGGTGGTTCCGGTCTGTCCAATAGGTGGTTCCGGCGTGTCCGGCACGTGCTTCCGGCGAGTCTGAGAGGTGGCTCCGGCATGCCCCGGTGGGTGATTCCGGAGTGTCCGGCAAGTCGTTCTGGCATAGCCGGCTGGTGATTTTGGCATGTCCAGCAGGTAAGATTTTGGCATGTCCGTCAGGTGATTTTGACGTGTCCGGCGGGTGGTTCCGGGCAGTGGATCAGGTGGTTCCAGCGTTCTCGGCAGGTGATTCAGTTTGGTTCGGCAGGTGGTTCTGGTCTGTCCTGGAGGTGGTTCCGGCCTGTCCAGCACGTGGTTCTGGCACGTCTGAGAGGTGGTTCCGGCATGCCCGGCAGGTGATCCCAGAGAGTCCTCCAAGTGGTTCTGGCCCAGCCCGCAGGTGATTTTGGCGCGTCCGGCAGGTGGCTCCGGCATGCTCAGCAGGTTGTTCAGGCAGGTCCGGCAGGTGGTTCCGACGATTCGAGCAGGTGCTTCCGGCTAGCTCGGCAGGTGCTTTGGGCGTCTCCGTCACTTGATTTTGGCACATTTGAGAGGTGGGTCCAGCATTCCCAGCAGGTGATTCCAGAAAGTCCGGCAAGCGGTTCTGGCATAGCCAGCAGGTGATTTTTGCGTGTCCGGCAGGTGGGTCCTGCGAGTCGAGCAGGTGGTTCCTGCATGCTCGGCAGGTGGTTCAGGCGTGTCCGACAGGCGGTTCCGTTGTGTCCAGTAGGTGTTTCCGGCGTGTCCGGCACATGGTAGTGGCACGTCTGAGAGGTGGTTCCGGCATGCCCCGCAGGTGATTCCGGAGTGTCCGGCAAGTGGTTCTGGCATAGCCGGCTGGTGATTTTGGCGTGGCCCGCAGGTGGCTCCAGCGAGTCGAGCAGGTTGTTCCGGCGTGCTCAGCAGGTGTTTCAGATGGGTCCGTCAGGTGGTTCCGGTCTGTCCAATAGGTGGTTCCGGCGTGTCCGGCACGTGCTTCCGGCGAGTCTGAGAGGTGGCTCCGGCATGCCCGGTGGGTGATTCCGGAGTGTCCGGCAAGTCGTTCTGGCATAGCCGGCTGGTGATTTTGGCATGTCCAGCAGGTAAGATTTTGGCATGTCCGTCAGGTGATTTTGACGTGTCCGGCGGGTGGTTCCGGGCAGTGGATCAGGTGGTTTCCAGCGTTCTCGGCAGGTGATTCAGTTTGGTTCGGCAGGTGGTTCTGGTCTGTCCTGGAGGTGGTTCCGGCCTGTCCAGCACGTGGTTCTGGCACGTCTGAGAGGTGGTTCCGGCATGCCCGGCAGGTGATCCCAGAGAGTCCTCCAAGTGGTTCTGGCCCAGCCCGCAGGTGATTTTGGCGCGTCCGGCAGGTGGCTCCGGCATGCTCAGGCAGGTTGTTCAGGCAGGTCCGGCAGGTGGTTCCGACGATTCGAGCAGGTGCTTCCGGCTAGCTCGGCAGGTGCTTTGGGCGTCTCCGTCACTTGATTTTGGCACATTTGAGAGGTGGGTCCAGCATTCCCAGCAGGTGATTCCAGAAAGTCCGGCAAGCGGTTCTGGCATAGCCAGCAGGTGATTTTTGCGTGTCCGGCAGGTGGGTCCTGCGAGTCGAGCAGGTGGTTCCTGCATGCTCGGCAGGTGGTTCAGGCGTGTCCGACAGGCGGTTCCGTTGTGTCCAGTAGGTGTTTCCGGCGTGTCCGGCACATGGTAGTGGCACGTCTGAGAGGTGGTTCCGGCATGCCCCGCAGGTGATTCTGGAGTGTCCGGCAAGTGGTTCTGGCATAGCCGGCTGGTGATTTTGGCGTGGCCCGCAGGTGGCTCCAGCGAGTCGAGCAGGTTGTTCCGGCGTGCTCAGCAGGTGTTTCAGATGGGTCCGTCAGGTGGTTCCGGTCCTGTCCAATAGGTGGTTCCGGCGTGTCCGGCACGTGCTTCCGGCGAGTCTGAGAGGTGGCTCCGGCATGCCCGGTGGGTGATTCCGGAGTGTCCGGCAAGTCGTTCTGGCATAGCCGGCTGGTGATTTTGGCATGTCCAGCAGGTAAGATTTTGGCATGTCCGTCAGGTGATTTTGACGTGTCCGGCGGGTGGTTCCGGGCAGTGGATCAGGTGGTTCCAGCGTTCTCGGCAGGTGATTCAGTTTGGTTGGGCAGGTGGTTCTGGTCTGTCCTGGACGTGGTTCCGGCCTGTCCAGCACGTGGTTCTGGCACGTCTGAGAGGTGGTTCCGGCATGCCCGGCAGGTGATCCCAGAGAGTCCTCCAAGTGGTTCTGGCCCAGCCCGCAGGTGATTTTGGCGCGTCCGGCAGGTGGCTCCGGCATGCTCAGCAGGTTGTTCAGGCAGGTCCGGCAGGTGGTTCCGACGATTCTGAGCAGGTGCTTCCGGCTAGCTCGGCAGGTGCTTTGGGCGTCTCCGTCACTTGATTTTGGCACATTTGAGAGGTGGGGTCCAGCATTCCCAGCAGGTGATTCCAGAAAGTCCGGCAAGCGGTTCTGGCATAGCCAGCAGGTGATTTTTGCGTGTCCGGCAGGTGGGTCCTGCGAGTCGAGCAGGTGGTTCCTGCATGCTCGGCAGGTGGTTCAGGCGTGTCCGACAGGCGGTTCCGTTGTGTCCAGTAGGTGTTTCCGGCGTGTCCGGCACATGGTAGTGGCACGTCTGAGAGGTGGTTCCGGCATGCCCCGCAGGTGATTCCGGAGTGTCCGGCAAGTGGTTCTGGCATAGCCGGCTGGTGATTTTGGCGTGGCCAGCAGGTGGCTCCAGCGAGTCGAGCAGGTTGTTCCGGCGTGCTCAGCAGGTGTTTCAGATGGGTCCGTCAGGTGGTTCCGGTCTGTCCAATAGGTGGTTCCGGCGTGTCCGGCACGTGCTTCCGGCGAGTCTGAGAGGTGGCTCCGGCATGCCCGGTGGGTGATTCCGGAGTGTCCGGCAAGTCGTTCTGGCATAGCCGGCTGGTGATTTTGGCATGTCCAGCAGGTAAGATTTTGGCATGTCCGTTCAGGTGATTTTGACGTGTCCGGCGGGTGGTTCCGGGCAGTGGATCAGGTGGTTCCAGCGTTCTCGGCAGGTGATTCAGTTTGGTTCGGCAGGTGGTTCTGGTCTGTCCTGGAGGTGGTTCCGGCCTGTCCAGCACGTGGTTCTGGCACGTCTGAGAGGTGGTTCCGGCATGCCCGGCAGGTGATCCCAGAGAGTCCTCCAAGTGGTTCTGGCCCAGCCCGCAGGTGATTTTGGCGCGTCCGGCAGGTGGCTCCGGCATGCTCAGCAGGTTGTTCAGGCAGGTCCGGCAGGTGGTTCCGACGATTCGAGCAGGTGCTTCCGGCTAGCTCGGCAGGTGCTTTGGGCGTCTCCGTCACTTGATTTTGGCACATTTGAGAGGTGGGTCCAGCATTCCCAGCAGGTGATTCCAGAAAGTCCGGCAAGCGGTTCTGGCATAGCCAGCAGGTGATTTTTGCGTGTCCGGCAGGTGGGTCCTGCGAGTCGAGCAGGTGGTTCCTGCATGCTCGGCAGGTGGTTCAGGCGTGTCCGACAGGCGGTTCCGTTGTGTCCAGTAGGTGTTTCCGGCGTGTCCGGCACATGGTAGTGGCACGTCTGAGAGGTGGTTCCGGCATGCCCCGCAGGTGATTCCGGAGTGTCCGGCAAGTGGTTCTGGCATAGCCGGCTGGTGATTTTGGCGTGGCCAGCAGGTGGCTCCAGCGAGTCGAGCAGGTTGTTCCGGCGTGCTCAGCAGGTGTTTCAGATGGGTCCGTCAGGTGGTTCCGGTCTGTCCAATAGGTGGTTCCGGCGTGTCCGGCACGTGCTTCCGGCGAGTCTGAGAGGTGGCTCCGGCATGCCCGGTGGGTGATTCCGGAGTGTCCGGCAAGTCGTTCTGGCATAGCCGGCTGGTGATTTTTGGCATGTCCAGCAGGTAAGATTTTGGCATGTCCGTCAGGTGATTTTGACGTGTCCGGCGGGTGGTTCCGGGCAGTGGATCAGGTGGTTCCAGCGTTCTCGGCAGGTGATTCAGTTTGGTTCGGCAGGTGGTTCTGGTCTGTCCTGGAGGTGGTTCCGGCCTGTCCAGCACGTGGTTCTGGCACGTCTGAGAGGTGGTTCCGGCATGCCCGGCAGGTGATCCCAGAGAGTCCTCCAAGTGGTTCTGGCCCAGCCCGCAGGTGATTTTGGCGCGTCCGGCAGGTGGCTCCGGCATGCTCAGCAGGTTGTTCAGGCAGGTCCGGCAGGTGGTTCCGACGATTCGAGCAGGTGCTTCCGGCTAGCTCGGCAGGTGCTTTGGGCGTCTCCGTCACTTGATTTTGGCACATTTGAGAGGTGGGTCCAGCATTCCCAGCAGGTGGTTCCAGAAAGTCCGGCAAGCGGTTCTGGCATAGCCAGCAGGTGATTTTTGCGTGTCCGGCAGGTGGGTCCTGCGAGTCGAGCAGGTGGTTCCTGCATGCTCGGCAGGTGGTTCAGGCTGGTCCGTCAGGCGGTTCCGTTGTGTCCAGTAGGTGTTTCCGGCGTGTCCGGCACATGGTAGTGGCACGTCTGAGAGGTGGTTCCGGCATGCCCCGCAGGTGATTCCGGAGTGTCCGGCAAGTGGTTCTGGCATAGCCGGCTGGTGATTTTGGCGTGGCCCCGCAGGTGGCTCCAGCGAGTCGAGCAGGTTGTTCCGGCGTGCTCAGCAGGTGTTTCAGATGGGTCCGTCAGGTGGTTCCGGTCTGTCCAATAGGTGGTTCCGGCGTGTCCGGCACGTGCTTCCGGCGAGTCTGAGAGGTGGCTCCGGCATGCCCGGTGGGTGATTCCGGAGTGTCCGGCAAGTCGTTCTGGCATAGCCGGCTGGTGATTTTGGCATGTCCAGCAGGTAAGATTTTGGCATGTCCGTCAGGTGATTTTGACGTGTCCGGCGGGGTGGTTCCGGGCAGTGGATCAGGTGGTTCCAGCGTTCTCGGCAGGTGATTCAGTTTGGTTCGGCAGGTGGTTCTGGTCTGTCCTGGACGTGGTTCCGGCCTGTCCAGCACGTGGTTCTGGCACGTCTGAGAGGTGGTTCCGGCATGCCCGGCAGGTGATCCCAGAGAGTCCTCCAAGTGGTTCTGGCCCAGCCCGCAGGTGATTTTGGCGCGTCCGGCAGGTGGCTCCGGCATGCTCAGCAGGTTGTTCAGGCAGGTCCGGCAGGTGGTTCCGACGATTCGAGCAGGTGCTTCCGGCTAGCTCGGCAGGTGCTTTGGGCGTCTCCGTCACTTGATTTTGGCACATTTGAGAGGTGGGTCCAGCATTCCCAGCAGGTGATTCCAGAAAGTCCGGCAAGCGGTTCTGGCATAGCCAGCAGGTGATTTTTGCGTGTCCGGCAGGTGGGTCCTGCGAGTCGAGCAGGTGGTTCCTGCATGCTCGGCAGGTGGTTCAGGCGTGTCCGACAGGCGGTTCCGTTGTGTCCAGTAGGTGTTTCCGGCGTGTCCGGCACATGGTAGTGGCACGTCTGAGAGGTGGTTCCGGCATGCCCCGCAGGTGATTCCGGAGTGTCCGGCAAGTGGTTCTGGCATAGCCGGCTGGTGATTTTGGCGTGGCCAGCAGGTGGCTCCAGCGAGTCGAGCAGGTTGTTCCGGCGTGCTCAGCAGGTGTTTCAGATGGGTCCGTCAGGTGGTTCCGGTCTGTCCAATAGGTGGTTCCGGCGTGTCCGGCACGTGCTTCCGGCGAGTCTGAGAGGTGGCCTCCGGCATGCCCGGTGGGTGATTCCGGAGTGTCCGGCAAGTCGTTCTGGCATAGCCGGCTGGTGATTTTGGCATGTCCAGCAGGTAAGATTTTGGCATGTCCGTCAGGTGATTTTGACGTGTCCGGCGGGTGGTTCCGGGCAGTGGATCAGGTGGTTCCAGCGTTCTCGGCAGGTGATTCAGTTTGGTTCGGCAGGTGGTTCTGGTCTGTCCTGGAGGTGGTTCCGGCCTGTCCAGCACGTGGTTCTGGCACGTCTGAGAGGTGGTTCCGGCATGCCCGGCAGGTGATCCCAGAGAGTCCTCCAAGTGGTTCTGGCCCAGCCCGCAGGTGATTTTGGCGCGTCCGGCAGGTGGCTCCGGCATGCTCAGCAGGTTGTTCAGGCAGGTCCGGCAGGTGGTTCCGACGATTCGAGCAGGTGCTTCCGGCTAGCTCGGCAGGTGCTTTGGGCGTCTCCGTCACTTGATTTTGGCACATTTGAGAGGTGGGTCCAGCATTCCCAGCAGGTGGTTCCAGAAAGTCCGGCAAGCGGTTCTGGCATAGCCAGCAGGTGATTTTTGCTGTGTCCGGCAGGTGGGTCCTGCGAGTCGAGCAGGTGGTTCCTGCATGCTCGGCAGGTGGTTCAGGCGTGTCCCGACAGGCGGTTCCGTTGTGTCCAGTAGGTGTTTCCGGCGTGTCCGGCACATGGTAGTGGCACGTCTGAGAGGTGGTTCCGGCATGCCCCGCAGGTGATTCCGGAAGTGTCCGGCAAGTGGTTCTGGCATAGCCGGCTGGTGATTTTGGCGTGGCCAGCAGGTGGCTCCAGCGAGTCGAGCAGGTTGTTCCGGCGTGCTCAGCAGGTGTTTCAGATGGGTCCGTCAGGTGGTTCCGGTCTGTCCAATAGGTGGTTCCGGCGTGTCCGGCACGTGCTTCCGGCGAGTCTGAGAGGTGGCTCCGGCATGCCCGGTGGGTGATTCCGGAGTGTCCGGCAAGTCGTTCTGGCATAGCCGGCTGGTGATTTTGGCATGTCCAGCAGGTAAGATTTTGGCATGTCCGTCAGGTGATTTTGACGTGTCCGGCGGGTGGTTCCGGGCAGTGGATCAGGTGGTTCCAGCGTTCTCGGCAGGTGATTCAGTTTGGTTCGGCAGGTGGTTCTGGTCTGTCCTGGAGGTGGTTCCGGCCTGTCCAGCACGTGGTTCTGGCACGTCTGAGAGGTGGTTCCGGCATGCCCGGCAGGTGATCCCAGAGAGTCCTCCAAGTGGTTCTGGCCCAGCCCGCAGGTGATTTTGGCGCGTCCGGCAGGTGGCTCCGGCATGCTCAGCAGGTTGTTCAGGCAGGTCCGGCAGGTGGTTCCGACGATTCGAGCAGGTGCTTCCGGCTAGCTCGGCAGGTGCTATTGGGCGTCTCCGTCACTTGATTTTGGCACATTTGAGAGGTGGGTCCAGCATTCCCAGCAGGTGATTCCAGAAAGTCCGGCAAGCGGTTCTGGCATAGCCAGCAGGTGATTTTTGCGTGTCCGGCAGGTGGGTCCTGCGAGTCGAGCAGGTGGTTCCTGCATGCTCGGCAGGTGGTTCAGGCGTGTCCGACAGGCGGTTCCGTTGTGTCCAGTAGGTGTTTCCGGCGTGTCCGGCACATGGTAGTGGCACGTCTGAGAGGTGGTTCCGGCATGCCCCGCAGGTGATTCCGGAGTGTCCGGCAAGTGGTTCTGGCATAGCCGGCTGGTGATTTTGGCGTGGCCCGCAGGTGGCTCCAGCGAGTCGAGCAGGTTGTTCCGGCGTGCTCAGCAGGTGTTTCAGATGGGTCCGTCAGGTGGTTCCGGTCTGTCCAATAGGTGGTTCCGGCGTGTCCGGCACGTGCTTCCGGCGAGTCTGAGAGGTGGCTCCGGCATGCCCGGTGGGTGATTCCGGAGTGTCCGGCAAGTCGTTCTGGCATAGCCGGCTGGTGATTTTGGCATGTCCAGCAGGTAAGATTTTGGCATGTCCGTCAGGTGATTTTGACGTGTCCGGCGGGTGGTTCCGGGCAGTGGATCAGGTGGTTCCAGCGTTCTCGGCAGGTGATTCAGTTTGGTTCGGCAGGTGGTTCTGGTCTGTCCTGGACGTGGTTCCGGCCTGTCCAGCACGTGGTTCTGGCACGTCTGAGAGGTGGTTCCGGCATGCCCGGCAGGTGATCCCAGAGAGTCCTCCAAGTGGTTCTGGCCCAGCCCGCAGGTGATTTTGGCGCGTCCGGCAGGTGGCTCCGGCATGCTCAGCAGGTTGTTCAGGCAGGTCCGGCAGGTGGTTCCGACGATTCGAGCAGGTGCTTCCGGCTAGCTCGGCAGGTGCTTTGGGCGTCTCCGTCACTTGATTTTGGCACATTTGAGAGGTGGGTCCAGCATTCCCAGCAGGTGATTCCAGAAAGTCCGGCAAGCGGTTCTGGCATAGCCAGCAGGTGATTTTTGCGTGTCCGGCAGGTGGGTCCTGCGAGTCGAGCAGGTGGTTCCTGCATGCTCGGCAGGTGGTTCAGGGCGTGTCCGACAGGCGGTTCCGTTGTGTCCAGTAGGTGTTTCCGGCGTGTCCGGCACATGGTAGTGGCACGTCTGAGAGGTGGTTCCGGCATGCCCCGCAGGTGATTCCGGAGTGTCCGGCAAGTGGTTCTGGCATAGCCGGCTGGTGATTTTGGCGTGGCCAGCAGGTGGCTCCAGCGAGTCGAGCAGGTTGTTCCGGCGTGCTCAGCAGGTGTTTCAGATGGGTCCGTCAGGTGGTTCCGGGTCTGTCCAATAGGTGGTTCCGGCGTGTCCGGCACGTGCTTCCGGCGAGTCTGAGAGGTGGTTCCGGCATGCCCCGGTGGGTGATTCCGGAGTGTCCGGCAAGTCGTTCTGGCATAGCCGGCTGGTGATTTTGGCATGTCCAGCAGGTAAGATTTTGGCATGTCCGTCAGGTGATTTTGACGTGTCCGGCGGGTGGTTCCGGGCAGTGGATCAGGTGGTTCCAGCGTTCTCGGCAGGTGATTCAGTTTGGTTCGGCAGGTGGTTCTGGTCTGTCCTGGAGGTGGTTCCGGCCTGTCCAGCACGTGGTTCTGGCACGTCTGAGAGGTGGTTCCGGCATGCCCCGGCAGGTGATCCCAGAGAGTCCTCCAAGTGGTTCTGGCCCAGCCCGCAGGTGATTTTGGCGCGTCCGGCAGGTGGCTCCGGCATGCTCAGCAGGTTGTTCAGGCAGGTCCGGCAGGTGGTTCCGACGATTCGAGCAGGTGCTTCCGGCTAGCTCGGCAGGTGCTTTGGGCGTCTCCGTCACTTGATTTTGGCACATTTGAGAGGTGGGTCCAGCATTCCCAGCAGGTGGTTCCAGAAAGTCCGGCAAGCGGTTCTGGCATAGCCAGCAGGTGATTTTTGCGTGTCCGGCAGGTGGGTCCTGCGAGTCGAGCAGGTGGTTCCTGCATGCTCGGCAGGTGGTTCAGGCGTGTCCGACAGGCGGTTCCGTTGTGTCCAGTAGGTGTTTCCGGCGTGTCCGGCACATGGTAGTGGCACGTCTGAGAGGTGGTTCCGGCATGCCCCGCAGGTGATTCCGGAGTGTCCGGCAAGTGGTTCTGGCATAGCCGGCTGGTGATTTTGGCGTGGCCCGCAGGTGGCTCCAGCGAGTCGAGCAGGTTGTTCCGGCGTGCTCAGCAGGTGTTTCAGATGGGTCCGTCAGGTGGTTCCGGTCTGTCCAATAGGTGGTTCCGGCGTGTCCGGCACGTGCTTCCGGCGAGTCTGAGAGGTGGCTCCGGCATGCCCGGTGGGTGATTCCGGAGTGTCCGGCAAGTCGTTCTGGCATAGCCGGCTGGTGATTTTGGCATGTCCAGCAGGTAAGATTTTGGCATGTCCGTCAGGTGATTTTGACGTGTCCGGCGGGTGGTTCCGGGCAGTGGATCAGGTGGTTCCAGCGTTCTCGGCAGGTGATTCAGTTTGGTTCGGCAGGTGGTTCTGGTCTGTCCTGGAGGTGGTTCCGGCCTGTCCAGCACGTGGTTCTGGCACGTCTGAGAGGTGGTTCCGGCATGCCCGGCAGGTGATCCCAGAGAGTCCTCCAAGTGGTTCTGGCCCAGCCCGCAGGTGATTTTGGCGCGTCCGGCAGGTGGCTCCGGCATGCTCAGCAGGTTGTTCAGGCAGGTCCGGCAGGTGGTTCCGACGATTCGAGCAGGTGCTTCCGGCTAGCTCGGCAGGTGCTTTGGGCGTCTCCGTCACTTGATTTTGGCACATTTGAGAGGTGGGTCCAGCATTCCCAGCAGGTGGTTCCAGAAAGTCCGGCAAGCGGTTCTGGCATAGCCAGCAGGTGATTTTTGCGTGTCCGGCAGGTGGGTCCTGCGAGTCGAGCAGGTGGTTCCTGCATGCTCGGCAGGTGGTTCAGGCGTGTCCGACAGGCGGTTCCGTTGTGTCCAGTAGGTGTTTCCGGCGTGTCCGGCACATGGTAGTGGCACGTCTGAGAGGTGGTTCCGGCATGCCCCGCAGGTGATTCCGGAGTGTCCGGCAAGTGGTTCTGGCATAGCCGGCTGGTGATTTTGGCGTGGCCAGCAGGTGGCTCCAGCGAGTCGAGCAGGTTGTTCCGGCGTGCTCAGCAGGTGTTTCAGATGGGTCCGTCAGGTGGTTCCGGTCTGTCCAATAGGTGGGTTCCGGCGTGTCCGGCACGTGCTTCCGGCGAGTCTGAGAGGTGGCTCCGGCATGCCCGGTGGGTGATTCCGGAGTGTCCGGCAAGTCGTTCTGGCATAGCCGGCTGGTGATTTTGGCATGTCCAGCAGGTAAGATTTTGGCATGTCCGTCAGGTGATTTTGACGTGTCCGGCGGGTGGTTCCGGGCAGTGGATCAGGTGGTTCCAGCGTTCTCGGCAGGTGATTCAGTTTGGTTCGGCAGGTGGTTCTGGTCTGTCCTGGAGGTGGTTCCGGCCTGTCCAGCACGTGGTTCTGGCACGTCTGAGAGGGTGGTTCCGGCATGCCCGGCAGGTGATCCCAGAGAGTCCTCCAAGTGGTTCTGGCCCAGCCCGCAGGTGATTTTGGCGCGTCCGGCAGGTGGCTCCGGCATGCTCAGCAGGTTGTTCAGGCAGGTCCGGCAGGTGGTTCCGACGATTCGAGCAGGTGCTTCCGGCTAGCTCGGCAGGTGCTTTGGGCGTCTCCGTCACTTGATTTTGGCACATTTGAGAGGTGGGTCCAGCATTCCCAGCAGGTGATTCCAGAAAGTCCGGCAAGCGGTTTCTGGCATAGCCAGCAGGTGATTTTTGCGTGTCCGGCAGGTGGGTCCTGCGAGTCGAGCAGGTGGTTCCTGCATGCTCGGCAGGTGGTTCAGGCGTGTCCGACAGGCGGTTCCGTTGTGTCCAGTAGGTGTTTCCGGCGTGTCCGGCACATGGTAGTTGGCACGTCTGAGAGGTGGTTCCGGCATGCCCCGCAGGTGATTCCTGGAGTGTCCGGCAAGTGGTTCTGGCATAGCCGGCTGGTGATTTTGGCGTGGCCCGCAGGTGGCTCCAGCGAGTCGAGCAGGTTGTTCCGGCGTGCTCAGCAGGTGTTTCAGATGGGTCCGTCAGGTGGTTCCGGTCTGTCCAATAGGTGGTTCCGGCGTGTCCGGCACGTGCTTCCGGCGAGTCTGAGAGGTGGGCTCCGGCATGCCCGGTGGGTGATTCCGGAGTGTCCGGCAAGTCGTTCTGGCATAGCCGGCTGGTGATTTTGGCATGTCCAGCAGGTAAGATTTTGGCATGTCCGTCAGGTGATTTTGACGTGTCCGGCGGGTGGTTCCGGGCAGTGGATCAGGTGGTTCCAGCGTTCTCGGCAGGTGATTCAGTTTGGTTCGGGCAGGTGGTTCTGGTCTGTCCTGGACGTGGTTCCGGCCTGTCCAGCACGTGGTTCTGGCACGTCTGAGAGGTGGTTCCGGCATGCCCGGCAGGGTGATCCCAGAGAGTCCTCCAAGTGGTTCTGGCCCAGCCCGCAGGTGATTTTTGGCGCGTCCGGCAGGTGGCTCCGGCATGCTCAGCAGGTTGTTCAGGCAGGTCCGGCAGGTGGTTCCGACGATTCGAGCAGGTGCTTCCGGCTAGCTCGGCAGGTGCTTTGGGCGTCTCCGTCACTTGATTTTGGCACATTTGAGAGGTGGGTCCAGCATTCCCAGCAGGTGATTCCAGAAAGTCCGGCAAGCGGGTTCTGGCATAGCCAGCAGGTGATTTTTGCGTGTCCGGCAGGTGGGTCCTGCGAGTCGAGCAGGTGGTTCCTGCATGCTCGGCAGGTGGTTCAGGCGTGTCCGACAGGCGGTTCCGTTGTGTCCAGTAGGTGTTTCCGGCGTGTCCGGCACATGGTAGTGGCACGTCTGAGAGGTGGTTCCGGCATGCCCCGCAGGTGATTCCGGAGTGTCCGGCAAGTGGTTCTGGCATAGCCGGCTGGTGATTTTGGCGTGGCCAGCAGGTGGCTCCAGCGAGTCGAGCAGGTTGTTCCGGCGTGCTCAGCAGGTGTTTCAGATGGGTCCGTCAGGTGGTTCCGGTCTGTCCAATAGGTGGTTCCGGCGTGTCCGGCACGTGCTTCCGGCGAGTCTGAGAGGTGGCTCCGGCATGCCCGGTGGGTGATTCCGGAGTGTCCGGCAAGTCGTTCTGGCATAGCCGGCTGGTGATTTTGGCATGTCCAGCAGGTAAGATTTTGGCATGTCCGTCAGGTGATTTTGACGTGTCCGGCGGGTGGTTCCGGGCAGTGGATCAGGTGGTTCCAGCGTTCTCGGCAGGTGATTCAGTTTGGTTCCGCAGGTGGTTCTGGTCTGTCCTGGAGGTGGTTCCGGCCTGTCCAGCACGTGGTTCTGGCACGTCTGAGAGGTGGTTCCGGCATGCCCGGCAGGTGATCCCAGAGAGTCCTCCAAGTGGTTCTGGCCCAGCCCGCAGGTGATTTTGGCGCGTCCGGCAGGTGGCTCCGGCATGCAAGCTCAGGCAGGTTGTTCAGGCAGGTCCGGCAGGTGGTTCCGACGATTCGAGCAGGTGCTTCCGGCTAGCTCGGCAGGTGCTTTGGGCGTCTCCGTCACTTGATTTTGGCACATTTGAGAGGTGGGTCCCAGCATTCCAGCAGGTGGTTCCAGAAAGTCCGGCAAGCGGTTCTGGCATAGCCAGCAGGTGATTTTTGCGTGTCCGGCAGGTGGGTCCTGCGAGTCGAGCAGGTGGTTCCTGCATGCTCGGCAGGTGGTTCAGGCCGTGTCCGACAGGCGGTTCCGTTGTGTCCAGTAGGTGTTTCCGGCGTGTCCGGCACATGGTAGTGGCACGTCTGAGAGGTGGTTCCGGCATGCCCCGCAGGTGATTCCGGAGTGTCCGGCACGTGGTTCTGGCATAGCCGGCTGGTGATTTTGGCGTGGCCCGCAGGTGGCTCCAGCGAGTCGAGCAGGTTGTTCCGGCGTGCTCAGCAGGTGTTTCAGATGGGTCCGTCAGGTGGTTCCGGTCTGTCCAATAGGTGGTTCCGGCGTGTCCGGCAACGTGCTTCCGGCGAGTCTGAGAGGTGGCTCCGGCATGCCCGGTGGGTGATTCCGGAGTGTCCGGCAAGTCGTTCTGGCATAGCCGGCTGGTGATTTTGGCATGTCCAGCAGGTAAGATTTTGGCATGTCCGTCAGGTGATTTTGACGTGTCCGGCGGGTGGTTCCGGGCAGTGGATCAGGTGGTTCCAGCGTTCTCGGCAGGTGATTCAGTTTGGTTCGGCAGGTGGTTCTGGTCTGTCCTGGACGTGGTTCCGGCCTGTCCAGCACGTGGTTCTGGCACGTTCTGAGAGGTGGTTCCGGCATGCCTGGCAGGTGATCCCAGAGAGGTCCTCCAAGTGGTTCTGGCCCAGCCCCGCAGGTGATTTTGGCGCGTCCGGCAGGTGGCTCCGGCATGCTCAGCAGGTTGTTCAGGCAGGTCCGGCAGGTGGTTCCGACGATTCGAGCAGGTGCTTCCGGCTAGCTCGGCAGGTGCTTTGGGCGTCTCCGTCACTTGATTTTGGCACATTTGAGAGGTGGGTCCAGCATTCCCAGCAGGTGGTTCCAGAAAGTCCGGCAAGCGGTTCTGGCATAGCCAGCAGGTGATTTTTGCGTGTCCGGCAGGTGGGTCCTGCGAGTCGAGCAGGTGGTTCCTGCATGCTCGGCAGGTGGTTCAGGCGTGTCCGACAGGCGGTTCCGTTGTGTCCAGTAGGTGTTTCCGGCGTGTCCGGCACATGGTAGTGGCACGTCTGAGAGGTGGTTCCGGCATGCCCCGCAGGTGATTCCGGAGTGTCCGGCAAGTGGTTCTGGCATAGCCGGCTGGTGATTTTGGCGTGGCCAGCAGGTGGCTCCAGCGAGTCGAGCAGGTTGTTCCGGCGTGCTCAGCAGGTGTTTCAGATGGGTCCGTCAGGTGGTTCCGGTCTGTCCAATAGGTGGTTCCGGCGTGTCCGGCACGTGCTTCCGGCGAGTCTGAGAGGTGGCTCCGGCATGCCCGGTGGGTGATTCCGGAGTGTCCGGCAAGTCGTTCTGGCATAGCCGGCTGGTGATTTTGGCATGTCCAGCAGGTAAGATTTTGGCATGTCCGTCAGGTGATTTTGACGTGTCCGGCGGGTGGTTCCGGGCAGTGGATCAGGTGGTTCCAGCGTTCTCGGCAGGTGATTCAGTTTGGTTCGGCAGGTGGTTCTGGTCTGTCCTGGAGGTGGTTCCGGCCTGTCCAGCACGTGGTTCTGGCACGTCTGAGAGGTGGTTCCGGCATGCCCGGCAGGTGATCCCAGAGAGTCCTCCAAGTGGTTCTGGCCCAGCCCGCAGGTGATTTTGGCGCGTCCGGCAGGTGGCTCCGGCATGCTCAGCAGGTTGTTCAGGCAGGTCCGGCAGGTGGTTCCGACGATTCGAGCAGGTGCTTCCGGCTAGCTCGGCAGGTGCTTTGGGCGTCTCCGTCACTTGATTTTGGCACATTTGAGAGGTGGGTCCAGCATTCCCAGCAGGTGATTCCAGAAAGTCCGGCAAGCGGTTCTGGCATAGCCAGCAGGTGATTTTTGCGTGTCCGGCAGGTGGGTTCCTGCGAGTCGAGCAGGTGGTTCCTGCATGCTCGGCAGGTGGTTCAGGCGTGTCCGACAGGCGGTTCCGTTGTGTCCAGTAGGTGTTTCCGGCGTGTCCGGCACATGGTAGTGGCACGTCTGAGAGGTGGTTCCGGCATGCCCCGCAGGTGATTCCGGAGTGTCCGGCAAGTGGTTCTGGCATAGCCGGCTGGTGATTTTGGCGTGGCCCGCAGGTGGCTCCAGCGAGTCGAGCAGGTTGTTCCGGCGTGCTCAGCAGGTGTTTCAGATGGGTCCGTCAGGTGGTTCCGGTCTGTCCAATAGGTGGTTCCGGCGTGTCCGGCACGTGCTTCCGGCGAGTCTGAGAGGTGGCTCCGGCATGCCCGGTGGGTGATTCCGGAGTGTCCGGCAAGTCGTTCTGGCATAGCCGGCTGGTGATTTTGGCATGTCCAGCAGGTAAGATTTTGGCATGTCCGTCAGGTGATTTTGACGTGTCCGGCGGGTGGTTCCGGGCAGTGGATCAGGTGGTTCCAGCGTTCTCGGCAGGTGATTCAGTTTGGTTCGGCAGGTGGTTCTGGTCTGTCCTGGACGTGGTTCCGGCCTGTCCAGCACGTGGTTCTGGCACGTCTGAGAGGTGGTTCCGGCATGCCCCGCAGGTGATCCAGAGAGTCCTCCAAGTGGTTCTGGCCCAGCCCGCAGGTGATTTTGGCGCGTCCGGCAGGTGGCTCCGGCATGCTCAGCAGGTTGTTCAGGCAGGTCCGGCAGGTGGTTCCGACGATTCGAGCAGGTGCTTCCGGCTAGCTCGGCAGGTGCTTTGGGCGTCTCCGTCACTTGATTTTGGCACATTTGAGAGGTGGGTCCAGCATTCCCAGCAGGTGATTCCAGAAAGTCCGGCAAGCGGTTCTGGCATAGCCAGCAGGTGATTTTTGCGTGTCCGGCAGGTGGGTCCTGCGAGTCGAGCAGGTGGTTCCCTGCATGCTCGGGCAGGTGGTTCAGGCTGTGTCCGACAGGCGGTTCCGTTGTGTCCAGTAGGTGTTTCCGGCGTGTCCGGCACATGGTAGTGGCACGTCTGAGAGGTGGTTCCGGCATGCCCCGCAGGTGATTCCGGAGTGTCCGGCAAGTGGTTCTGGCATAGCCGGCTGGTGATTTTGGCGTGGCCCGCAGGTGGCTCCAGCGAGTCGAGCAGGTTGTTCCGGCGTGCTCAGCAGGTGTTTCAGATGGGTCCGTCAGGTGGTTCCGGTCTGTCCAATAGGTGGTTCCGGCGTGTCCGGCACGTGCTTCCGGCGAGTCTGAGAGGTGGCTCCGGCATGCCCGGTGGGTGATTCCGGAGTGTCCGGCAAGTCGTTCTGGCATAGCCGGCTGGTGATTTTGGCATGTCCAGCAGGTAAGATTTTGGCATGTCCGTCAGGTGATTTTGACGTGTCCGGCGGGTGGTTCCGGGCAGTGGATCAGGTGGTTCCAGCGTTCTCGGCAGGTGATTCAGTTTGGTTCGGCAGGTGGTTCTGGTCTGTCCTGGACGTGGTTCCGGCCTGTCCAGCACGTGGTTCTGGCACGTCTGAGAGGTGGTTCCGGCATGCCCGGCAGGTGATCCCAGAGAGTCCTCCAAGTGGTTCTGGCCCAGCCCGCAGGTGATTTTGGCGCGTCCGGCAGGTGGCTCCGGCATGCTCAGCAGGTTGTTCAGGCAGGTCCGGCAGGTGGTTCCGACGATTCGAGCAGGTGCTTCCGGCTAGCTCGGCAGGTGCTTTGGGCGTCTCCGTCACTTGATTTTGGCACATTTGAGAGGTGGGTCCAGCATTCCCAGCAGGTGATTCCAGAAAGTCCGGCAAGCGGTTCTGGCATAGCCAGCAGGTGATTTTTGCGTGTCCGGCAGGTGGGTCCTGCGAGTCGAGCAGGTGGTTCCTGCATGCTCGGCAGGTGGTTCAGGCGTGTCCGACAGGCGGTTCCGTTGTGTCCAGTAGGTGTTTCCGGCGTGTCCGGCACATGGTAGTGGCACGTCTGAGAGGTGGTTCCGGCATGCCCCGCAGGTGATTCCGGAGTGTCCGGCAAGTGGTTCTGCATAGCCGGCTGGTGATTTTGGCGTGGCCAGCAGGTGGCTCCAGCGAGTCGAGCAGGTTGTTCCGGCGTGCTCAGCAGGTGTTTCAGATGGGTCCGTCAGGTGGTTCCGGTCTGTCCAATAGGTGGGTTCCGGCGTGTCCGCACGTGCTTCCGGCGAGTCTGAGAGGTGGCTCCGGCATGCCCGGTGGGTGATTCCGGAGTGTCCGGCAAGTCGTTCTGGCATAGCCGGCTGGTGATTTTGGCATGTCCAGCAGGTAAGATTTTGGCATGTCCGTCAGGTGATTTTGACGTGTCCGGCGGGTGGTTCCGGGCAGTGGATCAGGTGGTTCCAGCGTTCTCGGCAGGTGATTCAGTTTGGTTCGGCAGGTGGTTCTGGTCTGTCCTGGAGGTGGTTCCGGCCTGTCCAGCACGTGGTTCTGGCACGTCTGAGAGGTGGTTCCGGCATGCCCGGCAGGTGATCCCAGAGAGTCCTCCAAGTGGGTTCTGGCCCAGCCCGCAGGTGATTTTGGCGCGTCCGGCAGGTGGCTCCGGCATGCTCAGCAGGTTGTTCAGGCAGGTCCGGCAGGTGGTTCCGACGATTCGAGCAGGTGCTTCCGGCTAGCTCGGCAGGTGCTTTGGGCGTCTCCGTCACTTGATTTTGGCACATTTGAGAGGTGGGTCCAGCATTCCCAGCAGGTGATTCCAGAAAGTCCGGCAAGCGGTTCTGGCATAGCCAGCAGGTGATTTTTGCGTGTCCGGCAGGTGGGTCCTGCGAGTCGAGCAGGTGGTTCCTGCATGCTCGGCAGGGTGGTTCAGGCGTGTCCGACAGGCGGTTCCGTTGTGTCCAGTAGGTGTTTCCGGCGTGTCCGGCACATGGTAGTGGCACGTCTGAGAGGTGGTTCCGGCATGCCCCGCAGGT
>NW_027225179.1:0-29028 GCF_041296235.1 Equus asinus
GTCCAGCACGTGGTTTTTTTTTTTTTTTTTGGTGGTTCCGGCATGCCCGGCAGGTGATCCCAGAGAGTCCTCCAAGTGGTTCTGGCCCAGCCCGCAGGTGATTTTGGCGCGTCCGGCAGGTGGCTCCGGCATGCTCAGCAGGTTGTTCAGGCAGGTCCGGCAGGTGTTCCGACGATTCGAGCAGGTGCTTCCGGCTAGCTCGGCAGGTGCTTTGGGCGTCTCCGTCACTTGATTTTGGCACATTTGAGAGGTGGGTCCAGCATTCCCAGCAGGTGGTTCCAGAAAGTCCGGCAAGCGGTTCTGGCATAGCCCAGCAGGTGATTTTTGCGTGTCCGGCAGGTGGGTCCGCGAGTCGAGCAGGTGGTTCCTGCATGCTCGGCAGGTGGTTCAGGCGTGTCCGACAGGCGGTTCCGTTGTGTCCAGTAGTGTTTCCGGCGTGTCCGGCACATGGTAGTGGCACGTCTGAGAGGTGGTTCCGGCATGCCCCGCAGGTGATTCCGGAGTGTCCGGCAAGTGGTTCTGGCATAGCCGGCTGGTGATTTTGGCGTGGCCAGCAGGTGGCTCCAGCGAGTCGAGCAGGTTGTTCCGGCGTGCTCAGCAGGTGTTTCAGATGGGTCCGTCAGGTGGTTCCGGTCTGTCCAATAGGTGGTTCCGGCGTGTCCGGCACGTGCTTCCGGCGAGTCTGAGAGGTGGCTCCGGCATGCCCGGTGGGTGATTCCGGAGTGTCCGGCAAGTCGTTCTGGCATAGCCGGCTGGTGATTTTGGCATGTCCAGCAGGTAAGATTTTGGCATGTCCGTCAGGTGATTTTGACGTGTCCGGCGGGTGGTTCCGGGCAGTGGATCAGGTGGTTCCAGCGTTCTCGGCAGGTGATTCAGTTTGGTTCGGCAGGTGGTTCTGGTCTGTCCTGGAGGTGGTTCCGGCCTGTCCAGCACGTGGTTCTGGCACGTCTGAGAGGTGGTTCCGGCATGCCCGGCAGGTGATCCCAGAGAGTCCTCCAAGTGGTTCTGGCCCAGCCCGCAGGTGATTTTGGCGCGTCCGGCAGGTGGCTCCGGCATGCTCAGCAGGTTGTTCAGGCAGGTCCGGCAGGTGGTTCCGACGATTCGAGCAGGTGCTTCCGGCTAGCTCGGCAGGTGCTTTGGGCGTCTCTCGTCACTTGATTTTGGCACATTTGAGAGGTGGGTCCAGCATTCCCAGCAGGTGGTTCCAGAAAGTCCGGCAAGCGGTTCTGGCATAGCCAGCAGGTGATTTTTGCGTGTCCGGCAGGTGGGTCCTGCGAGTCGAGCAGGTGGTTCCTGCATGCTCGGCAGGTGGTTCAGGCGTGTCCGACAGGCGGTTCCGTTGTGTCCAGTAGGTGTTTCCGGCGTGTCCGGCACATGGTAGTGGCACGTCTGAGAGGTGGTTCCGGCATGCCCCGCAGGTGATTCCGGAGTGTCCGGCAAGTGGTTCTGGCATAGCCGGCTGGTGATTTTGGCGTGGCCAGCAGGTGGCTCCAGCGAGTCGAGCAGGTTGTTCCGGCGTGCTCAGCAGGTGTTTCAGATGGGTCCGTCAGGTGGTTCCGGTCTGTCCAATAGGTGGTTCCGGCGTGTCCGGCACGTGCTTCCGGCGAGTCTGAGAGGTGGCTCCGGCATGCCCGGTGGGTGATTCCGGAGTGTCCGGCAAGTCGTTCTGGCATAGCCGGCTGGTGATTTTGGCATGTCCAGCAGGTAAGATTTTGGCATGTCCGTCAGGTGATTTTGACGTGTCCCGGCGGGTGGTTCTGGGCAGTGGATCAGGTGGTTCCAGCGTTCTCGGCAGGTGATTCAGTTTGGTTCGGCAGGTGGTTCTGGTCTGTCCTGGAGGTGGTTCCGGCCTGTCCAGCACGTGGTTCTGGCACGTCTGAGAGGTGGTTCCGGCATGGCCCGGCAGGTGATCCCAGAGAGTCCTCCAAGTGGTTCTGGCCCAGCCCGCAGGTGATTTTGGCGCGTCCGGCAGGTGGCTCCGGCATGCTCAGCAGGTTGTTCAGGCAGGTCCGGCAGGTGGTTCCGACGATTCGAGCAGGTGCTTCCGGCTAGCTCGGCAGGTGCTTTGGGCGTCTCCGTCACTTGATTTTGGCACATTTGAGAGGTGGGTCCAGCATTCCCAGCAGGTGTTCCAGAAAGTCCGGCAAGCGGTTCTGGCATAGCCAGCAGGTGATTTTTGCGTGTCCGGCAGGTGGGTCCTGCGAGTCGAGCAGGTGGTTCCTGCATGCTCGGCAGGTGGTTCAGGCGTGTCCGACAGGCGGTTCCGTTGTGTCCAGTAGGTGTTTCCCGGCGTGTCCGGCACATGGTAGTGGCACGTCTGAGAGGTGGTTCCGGCATGCCCCGCAGGTGATTCCGGAGTGTCCGGCAAGTGGTTCTGGCATAGCCGGCTGGTGATTTTGGCGTGGCCAGCAGGTGGCTCCAGCGAGTCGAGCAGGTTGTTCCGGCGTGCTCAGCAGGTGTTTCAGATGGGTCCGTCAGGTGGTTCCGGTCTGTCCAATAGGTGGTTCCGGCGTGTCCGGCACGTGCTTCCGCGAGTCTGAGAGGTGGCTCCGGCATGCCCGGTGGGTGATTCCGGAGTGTCCGGCAAGTCGTTCTGGCATAGCCGGCTGGTGATTTTGGCATGTCCCAGCAGGTAAGATTTTGGCATGTCCGTCAGGTGATTTTGACGTGTCCGGCGGGTGGTTCCGGGCAGTGGATCAGGTGGTTCCAGCGTTCTCGGCAGGTGATTCAGTTTGGTTCGGCAGGTGGTTCTGGTCTGTCCTGAGGTGGTTCCGGCTGTCCAGCACGTGTTCTGGCACGTCTGAGAGGTGGTTCCGGCATGCCCGGCAGGTGATCCCAGAGAGTCCTCCAAGTGGTTCTGGCCCAGCCCGCAGGTGATTTTGGCGCGTCCGGCAGGTGGCTCCGGCATGCTCAGGCAGGTTGTTCAG
Source organism: Equus asinus (assembly GCF_041296235.1). NCBI lineage: Eukaryota > Metazoa > Chordata > Mammalia > Perissodactyla > Equidae > Equus > Equus asinus. The sequence goes on from NW_027225179.1 coordinate 2,928, forward strand.
GCAGGTCCGGCAGGTGGTTCCGACGATTCGAGCAGGTGCTTCCGGCTAGCTCGGCAGGTGCTTTGGGCGTCTCCGTCACTTGATTTTGGCACATTTGAGAGGTGGGTCCAGCATTCCCAGCAGGTGGTTCCAGAAAGTCCGGCAAGCGGTTCTGGCATAGCCAGCAGGTGATTTTTGCGTGTCCGGCAGGTGGGTCCTGCGAGTCGAGCAGGTGGTTCCTGCATGCTCGGGCAGGTGGTTCAGGCGTGTCCGACAGGCGGTTCCGTTGTGTCCAGTAGGTGTTTCCGGCGTGTCCGGCACATGGAAGTGGCACGTCTGAGAGGTGGTTCCGGCATGCCCCGCAGGTGATTCCGGAGTGTCCGGCAAGTGGTTCTGGCATAGCCGCTGGTGATTTTGGCGTGGCCAGCAGGTGGCTCCAGCGAGTCGAGCAGGTTGTTCCGGCGTGCTCAGCAGGTGTTTCAGATGGGTCCGTCAGGTGGTTCCGGTCTGTCCAATAGGTGGTTCCGGCGTGTCCGGCACGTGCTTCCGGCGAGTCTGAGAGGTGGCTCCGGCATGCCCGGTGGGTGATTCCGGAGTGTCCGGCAAGTCGTTCTGGCATAGCCGGCTGGTGATTTTGGCATGTCCAGCAGGTAAGATTTTGGCATGTCCGTCAGGTGATTTTGACGTGTCCGGCGGGTGGTTCCGGGCAGTGGATCAGGTGGTTCCAGCGTTCTCAGGCAGGTGATTCAGTTTGGTTCGGCAGGTGGTTCTGGTCTGTCCTGGAGGTGGTTCCGGCCTGTCCAGCACGTGGTTCTGGCACGTCCTGAGAGGTGGTTCCGGCATGCCCGGCAGGTGATCCCAGAGAGTCCTCCAAGTGGTTCTGGCCCAGCCCGCAGGTGATTTTGGCGCGTCCGGCAGGTGGCTCCGGCATGCTCAGCAGGTTGTTCAGGCAGTCCGGCAGGTGGTTCCGACGATTCGAGCAGGTGCTTCGGCTAGCTCGGCAGGTGCTTTGGGCGTCTCCGTCACTTGATTTTGGCACATTTGAGAGGTGGGTCCAGCATTCCCAGCAGGTGGTTCCAGAAAGTCCGGCAAGCGGTTCTGGCATAGCCAGCAGGTGATTTTTGCGTGTCCGGCAGGTGGGTCCTGCGAGTCGAGCAGGTGGTTCCTGCATGCTCGGCAGGTGGTTCAGGCGTGTCCGACAGGCGGTTCCGTTGTGTCCAGTAGGTGTTTCCGGCGTGTCCGGCACATGGTAGTGGCACGTCTGAGAGGTGGTTCCGGCATGCCCCGCAGGTGATTCCGGAGTGTCCGGCAAGTGGTTCTGGCATAGCGGCTGGTGATTTTGGCGTGGCCAGCAGGTGGCTCCAGCGAGTCGAGCAGGTTGTTCCGGCGTGCTCAGCAGGTGTTTCAGATGGGTCCGTCAGGTGGTTCCGGTCTGTCCAATAGGTGGTTCCGGCGTGTCCGGCACGTGCTTCCGGCGAGTCTGAGAGGTGGCTCCGGCATGCCCGGTGGGTGATTCCGGAGTGTCCGGCAAGTCGTTCTGGCATAGCCGGCTGGTGATTTGGCATGTCCAGCAGGTAAGATTTTGGCATGTCCGTCAGGTGATTTTGACGTGTCCGGCGGGTGGTTCCGGGCAGTGGATCAGGTGGTTCCAGCGTTCTCGGCAGGTGATTCAGTTTGGTTCGGCAGGTGGTTCTGGTCTGTCCTGGAGGTGGTTCCGGCCTGTCCAGCACGTGGTTCTGGCACGTCTGAGAGGTGGTTCCGGCATGCCCGGCAGGTGATCCCAGAGAGTCCTCCAAGTGGTTCTGGCCCAGCCCGCAGGTGATTTTGGCGCGTCCGGCAGGTGGCTCCGGCATGCTCAGCAGGTTGTTCAGGCAGGTCCGGCAGGTGGTTCCGACGATTCGAGCAGGTGCTTCCGGCTAGCTCGGCAGGTGCTTTGGGCGTCTCCGTCACTTGATTTTGGCACATTTGAGAGGTGGGTCCAGCATTCCCAGCAGGTGGTTCCAGAAAGTCCGGCAAGCGGTTCTGGCATAGCCAGCAGGTGATTTTTGCGTGTCCGGCAGGTGGGTCCTGCGAGTCGAGCAGGTGGTTCTGCATGCTCGGCAGGTGGTTCAGGCGTGTCCGACAGGCGGTTCCGTTGTGTCCAGTAGGTGTTTCCGGCGTGTCCGGCACATGGTAGTGGCACGTCTGAGAGGTGGTTCCGGCATGCCCCGCAGGTGATTCCGGAGTGTCCGGCAAGTGGTTCTGGCATAGCCGGCTGGTGATTTTGGCGTGGCCAGCAGGTGGCTCCAGCGAGTCGAGCAGGTTGTTCCGGCGTGCTCAGCAGGTGTTTCAGATGGGTCCCGTCAGGTGGTTCCGGTCTGTCCAATAGGTGGTTCCGGCGTGTCCGGCACGTGCTTCCGGCGAGTCTGAGAGGTGGCTCCGGCATGCCCGGTGGGTGATTCCGGAGTGTCCGGCAAGTCGTTCTGGCATAGCCGGCTGGTGATTTTGGCATGTCCAGCAGGTAAGATTTTGGCATGTCCGTCAGGTGATTTTGACGTGTCCGGCGGGTGGTTCCGGGCAGTGGATCAGGTGGTTCCAGCGTTCTCGGCAGGTGATTCAGTTTGGTTCGGCAGGTGGTTCTGGTCTGTCCTGGAGGTGGTTCCGGCCTGTCCAGCACGTGGTTCTGGCACGTCTGAGAGGTGGTTCCGGCATGCCCGGCAGGTGATCCCAGAGAGTCCTCCAAGTGGTTCTGGCCCAGCCCGCAGGTGATTTTGGCGCGTCCGGCAGGTGGCTCCGGCATGCTCAGCAGGTTGTTCAGGCAGGTCCGGCAGGTGGTTCCGACGATTCGAGCAGGTGCTTCCGGCTAGCTCGGCAGGTGCTTTGGGCGTCTCCGTCACTTGATTTTGGCACATTTGAGAGGTGGGTCCAGCTTTCCCAGCAGGTGGTTCCAGAAAGTCCGGCAAGCGGTTCTGGCATAGCCAGCAGGTGATTTTTGCGTGTCCGGCAGGTGGGTCCTGCGAGTCGAGCAGGTGGTTCCTGCATGCTCGGCAGGTGGTTCAGGCGTGTCCGACAGGCGGTTCCGTTGTGTCCAGTAGGTGTTTCCGGCGTGTCCGGCACATGGTAGTGGCACGTCTGAGAGGTGGTTCCGGCATGCCCCGCAGGTGATTCCGGAGTGTCCGCAAGTGGTTCTGGCATAGCCGGCTGGTGATTTTGGCGTGGCCAGCAGGTGGCTCCAGCGAGTCGAGCAGGTTGTTCCGGCGTGCTCAGCAGGTGTTTCAGATGGGTCCGTCAGGTGGTTCCGGTCTGTCCAATAGGTGGTTCCGGCGTGTCCGGCACGTGCTTCCGGCGAGTCTGAGAGGTGGCTCCGGCATGCCCGGTGGGTGATTCCGGAGTGTCCGGCAAGTCGTTCTGGCATAGCCGGCTGGTGATTTTGGCATGTCCAGCAGGTAAGATTTTGGCATGTCCGTCAGGTGATTTTGACGTGTCCGGCGGGTGGTTCCGGGCAGTGGATCAGGTGGTTCCAGCGTTCTCGGCAGGTGATTCAGTTTGGTTCGGCAGGTGGTTCTGGTCTGTCCTGGAGGTGGTTCCGGCCTGTCCAGCACGTGGTTCTGGCACGTCTGAGAGGTGGTTCCGGCATGCCCGGCAGGTGATCCCAGAGAGTCCTCCAAGTGGTTCTGGCCCAGCCCGCAGGTGATTTTGGCGCGTCCGGCAGGTGGCTCCGGCATGCTCAGCAGGTTGTTCAGGCAGGTCCGGCAGGTGGTTCCGACGATTCGAGCAGGTGCTTCCGGCTAGCTCGGCAGGTGCTTTGGGCGTCTCCGTCACTTGATTTTGGCACATTTGAGAGGTGGGTCCAGCATTCCCAGCAGGTGGTTCCAGAAAGTCCGGCAAGCGGTTCTGGCATAGCCAGCAGGTGATTTTTGCGTGTCCGGCAGGTGGGTCCTGCGAGTCGAGCAGGTGGTTCCTGCATGCTCGGCAGGTGGTTCAGGCGTGTCCGACAGGCGGTTCCGTTGTGTCCAGTAGGTGTTTCCGGCGTGTCCGGCACATGGTAGTGGCACGTCTGAGAGGTGGTTCCGGCATGCCCCGCAGGTGATTCCGGAGTGTCCGGCAAGTGGTTCTGGCATAGCCGGCTGGTGATTTTGGCGTGGCCAGCAGGTGGCTCCAGCGAGTCGAGCAGGTTGTTCCGGCGTGCTCAGCAGGTGTTTCAGATGGGTCCGTCAGGTGGTTCCGGTCTGTCCAATAGGTGGTTCCGGCGTGTCCGGCACGTGCTTCCGGCGAGTCTGAGAGGTGGCTCCGGCATGCCCGGTGGGTGATTCCGGAGTGTCCGGCAAGTCGTTCTGGCATAGCCGGCTGGTGATTTTGGCATGTCCAGCAGGTAAGATTTTGGCATGTCCGTCAGGTGATTTTGACGTGTCCGGCGGGTGGTTCCGGGCAGTGGATCAGGTGGTTCCAGCGTTCTCGGCAGGTGATTCAGTTTGGTTCGGCAGGTGGTTCTGGTCTGTCCTGGAGGTGGTTCCGGCCTGTCCAGCACGTGGTTCTGGCACGTCTGAGAGGTGGTTCCGGCATGCCCGGCAGGTGATCCCAGAGAGTCCTCCAAGTGGTTCTGGCCCAGCCCGCAGGTGATTTTGGCGCGTCCGGCAGGTGGCTCCGGCATGCTCAGCAGGTTGTTCAGGCAGGTCCGGCAGGTGGTTCCGACGATTCGAGCAGGTGCTTCCGGCTAGCTCGGCAGGTGCTTTGGGCGTCTCCGTCACTTGATTTTGGCACATTTGAGAGGTGGGTCCAGCATTCCCAGCAGGTGGTTCCAGAAAGTCCGGCAAGCGGTTCTGGCATAGCCAGCAGGTGATTTTTGCGTGTCCGGCAGGTGGGTCCTGCGAGTCGAGCAGGTGGTTCCTGCATGCTCGGCAGGTGGTTCAGGCGTGTCCGACAGGCGGTTCCGTTGTGTCCAGTAGGTGTTTCCGGCGTGTCCGGCACATGGTAGTGGCACGTCTGAGAGGTGGTTCCGGCATGCCCCGCAGGTGATTCCGGAGTGTCCGGCAAGTGGTTCTGGCATAGCCGGCTGGTGATTTTGGCGTGGCCCGCAGGTGGCTCCAGCGAGTCGAGCAGGTTGTTCCGGCGTGCTCAGCAGGTGTTTCAGATGGGTCCGTCAGGTGGTTCCGGTCTGTCCAATAGGTGGTTCCGGCGTGTCCGGCACGTGCTTCCGGCGAGTCTGAGAGGTGGCTCCGGCATGCCCGGTGGGTGATTCCGGAGTGTCCGGCAAGTCGTTCTGGCATAGCCGGCTGGTGATTTTGGCATGTCCAGCAGGTAAGATTTTGGCATGTCCGTCAGGTGATTTTGACGTGTCCGGCGGGTGGTTCCGGGCAGTGGATCAGGTGGTTCCAGCGTTCTCGGCAGGTGATTCAGTTTGGTTCGGCAGGTGGTTCTGGTCTGTCCTGGAGGTGGTTCCGGCCTGTCCAGCACGTGGTTCTGGCACGTCTGAGAGGTGGTTCCGGCATGCCCGGCAGGTGATCCCAGAGAGTCCTCCAAGTGGTTCTGGCCCAGCCCGCAGGTGATTTTGGCGCGTCCGGCAGGTGGCTCCGGCATGCTCAGCAGGTTGTTCAGGCAGGTCCGGCAGGTGGTTCCGACGATTCGAGCAGGTGCTTCCGGCTAGCTCGGCAGGTGCTTTGGGCGTCTCCGTCACTTGATTTTGGCACATTTGAGAGGTGGGTCCAGCATTCCCAGCAGGTGGTTCCAGAAAGTCCGGCAAGCGGTTCTGGCATAGCCAGCAGGTGATTTTTGCGTGTCCGGCAGGTGGGTCCTGCGAGTCGAGCAGGTGGTTCCTGCATGCTCGGCAGGTGGTTCAGGCGTGTCCGACAGGCGGTTCCGTTGTGTCCAGTAGGTGTTTCCGGCGTGTCCGGCACATGGTAGTGGCACGTCTGAGAGGTGGTTCCGGCATGCCCCGCAGGTGATTCCGGAGTGTCCGGCAAGTGGTTCTGGCATAGCCGGCTGGTGATTTTGGCGTGGCCAGCAGGTGGCTCCAGCGAGTCGAGCAGGTTGTTCCGGCGTGCTCAGCAGGTGTTTCAGATGGGTCCGTCAGGTGGTTCCGGTCTGTCCAATAGGTGGTTCCGGCGTGTCCGGCACGTGCTTCCGGCGAGTCTGAGAGGTGGCTCCGGCATGCCCGGTGGGTGATTCCGGAGTGTCCGGCAAGTCGTTCTGGCATAGCCGGCTGGTGATTTTGGCATGTCCAGCAGGTAAGATTTTGGCATGTCCGTCAGGTGATTTTGACGTGTCCGGCGGGTGGTTCCGGGCAGTGGATCAGGTGGTTCCAGCGTTCTCGGCAGGTGATTCAGTTTGGTTCGGCAGGTGGTTCTGGTCTGTCCTGGAGGTGGTTCCGGCCTGTCCAGCACGTGGTTCTGGCACGTCTGAGAGGTGGTTCCGGCATGCCCGGCAGGTGATCCCAGAGAGTCCTCCAAGTGGTTCTGGCCCAGCCCGCAGGTGATTTTGGCGCGTCCGGCAGGTGGCTCCGGCATGCTCAGCAGGTTGTTCAGGCAGGTCCGGCAGGTGGTTCCGACGATTCGAGCAGGTGCTTCCGGCTAGCTCGGCAGGTGCTTTGGGCGTCTCCGTCACTTGATTTTGGCACATTTGAGAGGTGGGTCCAGCATTCCCAGCAGGTGGTTCCAGAAAGTCCGGCAAGCGGTTCTGGCATAGCCAGCAGGTGATTTTTGCGTGTCCGGCAGGTGGGTCCTGCGAGTCGAGCAGGTGGTTCCTGCATGCTCGGCAGGTGGTTCAGGCGTGTCCGACAGGCGGTTCCGTTGTGTCCAGTAGGTGTTTCCGGCGTGTCCGGCACATGGTAGTGGCACGTCTGAGAGGTGGTTCCGGCATGCCCCGCAGGTGATTCCGGAGTGTCCGGCAAGTGGTTCTGGCATAGCCGGCTGGTGATTTTGGCGTGGCCAGCAGGTGGCTCCAGCGAGTCGAGCAGGTTGTTCCGGCGTGCTCAGCAGGTGTTTCAGATGGGTCCGTCAGGTGGTTCCGGTCTGTCCAATAGGTGGTTCCGGCGTGTCCGGCACGTGCTTCCGGCGAGTCTGAGAGGTGGCTCCGGCATGCCCGGTGGGTGATTCCGGAGTGTCCGGCAAGTCGTTCTGGCATAGCCGGCTGGTGATTTTGGCATGTCCAGCAGGTAAGATTTTGGCATGTCCGTCAGGTGATTTTGACGTGTCCGGCGGGTGGTTCCGGGCAGTGGATCAGGTGGTTCCAGCGTTCTCGGCAGGTGATTCAGTTTGGTTCGGCAGGTGGTTCTGGTCTGTCCTGGAGGTGGTTCCGGCCTGTCCAGCACGTGGTTCTGGCACGTCTGAGAGGTGGTTCCGGCATGCCCGGCAGGTGATCCCAGAGAGTCCTCCAAGTGGTTCTGGCCCAGCCCGCAGGTGATTTTGGCGCGTCCGGCAGGTGGCTCCGGCATGCTCAGCAGGTTGTTCAGGCAGGTCCGGCAGGTGGTTCCGACGATTCGAGCAGGTGCTTCCGGCTAGCTCGGCAGGTGCTTTGGGCGTCTCCGTCACTTGATTTTGGCACATTTGAGAGGTGGGTCCAGCATTCCCAGCAGGTGATTCCAGAAAGTCCGGCAAGCGGTTCTGGCATAGCCAGCAGGTGATTTTTGCGTGTCCGGCAGGTGGGTCCTGCGAGTCGAGCAGGTGGTTCCTGCATGCTCGGCAGGTGGTTCAGGCGTGTCCGACAGGCGGTTCCGTTGTGTCCAGTAGGTGTTTCCGGCGTGTCCGGCACATGGTAGTGGCACGTCTGAGAGGTGGTTCCGGCATGCCCCGCAGGTGATTCCGGAGTGTCCGGCAAGTGGTTCTGGCATAGCCGGCTGGTGATTTTGGCGTGGCCAGCAGGTGGCTCCAGCGAGTCGAGCAGGTTGTTCCGGCGTGCTCAGCAGGTGTTTCAGATGGGTCCGTCAGGTGGTTCCGGTCTGTCCAATAGGTGGTTCCGGCGTGTCCGGCACGTGCTTCCGGCGAGTCTGAGAGGTGGCTCCGGCATGCCGGTGGGTGATTCCGGAGTGTCCGGCAAGTCGTTCTGGCATAGCCGGCTGGTGATTTTGGCATGTCCAGCAGGTAAGATTTTGGCATGTCCGTCAGGTGATTTTGACGTGTCCGGCGGGTGGTTCCGGGCAGTGGATCAGGTGGTTCCAGCGTTCTCGGCAGGTGATTCAGTTTGGTTCGGCAGGTGGTTCTGGTCTGTCCTGGAGGTGGTTCCGGCCTGTCCAGCACGTGGTTCTGGCACGTCTGAGAGGTGGTTCCGGCATGCCCGGCAGGTGATCCCAGAGAGTCCTCCAAGTGGTTCTGGCCCAGCCCGCAGGTGATTTTGGCGCGTCCGGCAGGTGGCTCCGGCATGCTCAGCAGGTTGTTCAGGCAGGTCCGGCAGGTGGTTCCGACGATTCGAGCAGGTGCTTCCGGCTAGCTCGGCAGGTGCTTTGGGCGTCTCCGTCACTTGATTTTGGCACATTTGAGAGGTGGGTCCAGCATTCCCAGCAGGTGGTTCCAGAAAGTCCGGCAAGCGGTTCTGGCATAGCCAGCAGGTGATTTTTGCGTGTCCGGCAGGTGGGTCCTGCGAGTCGAGCAGGTGGTTCCTGCATGCTCGGCAGGTGGTTCAGGCGTGTCCGACAGGCGGTTCCGTTGTGTCCAGTAGGTGTTTCCGGCGTGTCCGGCACATGGTAGTGGCACGTCTGAGAGGTGGTTCCGCATGCCCCGCAGGTGATTCCGGAGTGTCCGGCAAGTGGTTCTGGCATAGCCGGCTGGTGATTTTGGCGTGGCCAGCAGGTGGCTCCAGCGAGTCGAGCAGGTTGTTCCGGCGTGCTCAGCAGGTGTTTCAGATGGGTCCGTCAGGTGGTTCCGGTCTGTCCAATAGGTGGTTCCGGCGTGTCCGGCACGTGCTTCCGGCGAGTCTGAGAGGTGGCTCCGGCATGCCCGGTGGGTGATTCCGGAGTGTCCGGCAAGTCGTTCTGGCATAGCCGGCTGGTGATTTTGGCATGTCCAGCAGGTAAGATTTTGGCATGTCCGTCAGGTGATTTTGACGTGTCCGGCGGGTGGTTCCGGGCAGTGGATCAGGTGGTTCCAGCGTTCTCGGCAGGTGATTCAGTTTGGTTCGGCAGGTGGTTCTGGTCTGTCCTGGACGGTGGTTCCGGCCTGTCCAGCACGTGGTTCTGGCACGTCTGAGAGGTGGTTCCGGCATGCCCGGCAGGTGATCCCAGAGAGTCCTCCAAGTGGTTCTGGCCCAGCCCGCAGGTGATTTTGGCGCGTCCGGCAGGTGGCTCCGGCATGCTCAGCAGGTTGTTCAGGCAGGTCCGGCAGGTGGTTCCGACGATTCGAGCAGGTGCTTCCGGCTAGCTCGGCAGGTGCTTTGGGCGTCTCCGTCACTTGATTTTGGCACATTTGAGAGGTGGGTCCAGCATTCCCAGCAGGTGGTTCCAGAAAGTCCGGCAAGCGGTTCTGGCATAGCCAGCAGGTGATTTTTGCGTGTCCGGCAGGTGGGTCCTGCGAGTCGAGCAGGTGGTTCCTGCATGCTCGGCAGGTGGTTCAGGCGTGTCCGACAGGCGGTTCCGTTGTGTCCAGTAGGTGTTTCCGGCGTGTCCGGCACATGGTAGTGGCACGTCTGAGAGGTGGTTCCGGCATGCCCCGCAGGTGATTCCGGAGTGTCCGGCAAGTGGTTCTGGCATAGCCGGCTGGTGATTTTGGCGTGGCCAGCAGGTGGCTCCAGCGAGTCGAGCAGGTTGTTCCGGCGTGCTCAGCAGGTGTTTCAGATGGGTCCGTCAGGTGGTTCCGGTCTGTCCAATAGGTGGTTCCGGCGTGTCCGGCACGTGCTTCCGGCGAGTCTGAGAGGTGGCTCCGGCATGCCCGGTGGGTGATTCCGGAGTGTCCGGCAAGTCGTTCTGGCATAGCCGGCTGGTGATTTTGGCATGTCCAGCAGGTAAGATTTTGGCATGTCCGTCAGGTGATTTTGACGTGTCCGGCGGGTGGTTCCGGGCAGTGGATCAGGTGGTTCCAGCGTTCTCGGCAGGTGATTCAGTTTGGTTCGGCAGGTGGTTCTGGTCTGTCCTGGAGGTGGTTCCGGCCTGTCCAGCACGTGGTTCTGGCACGTCTGAGAGGTGGTTCCGGCATGCCCGGCAGGTGATCCCAGAGAGTCCTCCAAGTGGTTCTGGCCCAGCCCGCAGGTGATTTTGGCGCGTCCGGCAGGTGGCTCCGGCATGCTCAGCAGGTTGTTCAGGCAGGTCCGGCAGGTGGTTCCGACGATTCGAGCAGGTGCTTCCGGCTAGCTCGGCAGGTGCTTTGGGCGTCTCCGTCACTTGATTTTGGCACATTTGAGAGGTGGGTCCAGCATTCCCAGCAGGTGATTCCAGAAAGTCCGGCAAGCGGTTCTGCATAGCCAGCAGGTGATTTTTGCGTGTCCGGCAGGTGGGTCCTGCGAGTCGAGCAGGTGGTTCCTGCATGCTCGGCAGGTGGTTCAGGCGTGTCCGACAGGCGGTTCCGTTGTGTCCAGTAGGTGTTTCCGGCGTGTCCGGCACATGGTAGTGGCACGTCTGAGAGGTGGTTCCGGCATGCCCCGCAGGTGATTCCGGAGTGTCCGGCAAGTGGTTCTGGCATAGCCGGCTGGTGATTTTGGCGTGGCCAGCAGGTGGCTCCAGCGAGTCGAGCAGGTTGTTCCGGCGTGCTCAGCAGGTGTTTCAGATGGGTCCGTCAGGTGGTTCCGGTCTGTCCAATAGGTGGTTCCGGCGTGTCCGGCACGTGCTTCCGGCGAGTCTGAGAGGTGGCTCCGGCATGCCCGGTGGGTGATTCCGGAGTGTCCGGCAAGTCGTTCTGGCATAGCCGGCTGGTGATTTTGGCATGTCCAGCAGGTAAGATTTTGGCATGTCCGTCAGGTGATTTTGACGTGTCCGCGGGTGGTTCCGGGCAGTGGATCAGGTGGTTCCAGCGTTCTCGGCAGGTGATTCAGTTTGGTTCGGCAGGTGGTTCTGGTCTGTCCTGGAGGTGGTTCCGGCCTGTCCAGCACGTGGTTCTGGCACGTCTGAGAGGTGGTTCCGGCATGCCCGGCAGGTGATCCCAGAGAGTCCTCCAAGTGGTTCTGGCCCAGCCCGCAGGTGATTTTGGCGCGTCCGGCAGGTGGCTCCGGCATGCTCAGCAGGTTGTTCAGGCAGGTCCGGCAGGTGGTTCCGACGATTCGAGCAGGTGCTTCCGGCTAGCTCGGCAGGTGCTTTGGGCGTCTCCGTCACTTGATTTTGGCACATTTGAGAGGTGGGTCCAGCATTCCCAGCAGGTGGTTCCAGAAAGTCCGGCAAGCGGTTCTGGCATAGCCAGCAGGTGATTTTTGCGTGTCCGGCAGGTGGGTCCTGCGAGTCGAGCAGGTGGTTCCTGCATGCTCGGCAGGTGGTTCAGGCGTGTCCGACAGGCGGTTCCGTTGTGTCCAGTAGGTGTTTCCGGCGTGTCCGGCACATGGTAGTGGCACGTCTGAGAGGTGGTTCCGGCATGCCCCGCAGGTGATTCCGGAGTGTCCGGCAAGTGGTTCTGGCATAGCCGGCTGGTGATTTTGGCGTGGCCAGCAGGTGGCTCCAGCGAGTCGAGCAGGTTGTTCCGGCGTGCTCAGCAGGTGTTTCAGATGGGTCCGTCAGGTGGTTCCGGTCTGTCCAATAGGTGGTTCCGGCGTGTCCGGCACGTGCTTCCGGCGAGTCTGAGAGGTGGCTCCGGCATGCCCGGTGGGTGATTCCGGAGTGTCCGGCAAGTCGTTCTGGCATAGCCGGCTGGTGATTTTGGCATGTCCAGCAGGTAAGATTTTGGCATGTCCGTCAGGTGATTTTGACGTGTCCGGCGGGTGGTTCCGGGCAGTGGATCAGGTGGTTCCAGCGTTCTCGGCAGGTGATTCAGTTTGGTTCGGCAGGTGGTTCTGGTCTGTCCTGGACGGTGGTTCCGGCCTGTCCAGCACGTGGTTCTGGCACGTCTGAGAGGTGGTTCCGGCATGCCCGGCAGGTGATCCCAGAGAGTCCTCCAAGTGGTTCTGGCCATGCCCGCAGGTGATTTTGGCGCGTCCGGCAGGTGGCTCCGGCATGCTCAGCAGGTTGTTCAGGCAGGTCCGGCAGGTGGTTCCGACGATTCGAGCAGGTGCTTCCGGCTAGCTCGGCAGGTGCTTTGGGCGTCTCCGTCACTTGATTTTGGCACATTTGAGAGGTGGGTCCAGCATTCCCAGCAGGTGATTCCAGAAAGTCCGGCAAGCGGTTCTGGCATAGCCAGCAGGTGATTTTTGCGTGTCCGGCAGGTGGGTCCTGCGAGTCGAGCAGGTGGTTCCTGCATGCTCGGCAGGTGGTTCAGGCGTGTTCCGACAGGCGGTTCCGTTGTGTCCAGTAGGTGTTTCCGGCGTGTCCGGCACATGGTAGTGGCACGTCTGAGAGGTGGTTCCGGCATGCCCCGCAGGTGATTCCGGAGTGTCCGGCAAGTGGTTCTGGCATAGCCGGCTGGTGATTTTGGCGTGGCCAGCAGGTGGCTCCAGCGAGTCGAGCAGGTTGTTCCGGCGTGCTCAGCAGGTGTTTCAGATGGGTCCGTCAGGTGGTTCCGGTCTGTCCAATAGGTGGTTCCGGCGTGTCCGGCACGTGCTTCCGGCGAGTCTGAGAGGTGGCTCCGGCATGCCCGGTGGGTGATTCCGGAGTGTCCGGCAAGTCGTTCTGGCATAGCCGGCTGGTGATTTTGGCATGTCCAGCAGGTAAGATTTTGGCATGTCCGTCAGGTGATTTTGACGTGTCCGGCGGGTGTTCCGGGCAGTGGATCAGGTGGTTCCAGCGTTCTCGGCAGGTGATTCAGTTTGGTTCGGCAGGTGGTTCTGGTCTGTCCTGGAGGTGGTTCCGGCCTGTCCAGCACGTGGTTCTGGCACGTCTGAGAGGTGGTTCCGGCATGCCCGGCAGGTGATCCCAGAGAGTCCTCCAAGTGGTTCTGGCCCAGCCCGCAGGTGATTTTGGCGCGTCCGGCAGGTGGCTCCGGCATGCTCAGCAGGTTGTTCAGGCAGGTCCGGCAGGTGGTTCCGACGATTCGAGCAGGTGCTTCCGGCTAGCTCGGCAGGTGCTTTGGGCGTCTCCGTCACTTGATTTTGGCACATTTGAGAGGTGGGTCCAGCATTCCCAGCAGGTGATTCCAGAAAGTCCGGCAAGCGGTTCTGGCATAGCCAGCAGGTGATTTTTGCGTGTCCGGCAGGTGGGTCCTGCGAGTCGAGCAGGTGGTTCCTGCATGCTCGGCAGGTGGTTCAGGCGTGTCCGACAGGCGGTTCCGTTGTGTCCAGTAGGTGTTTCCGGCGTGTCCGGCACATGGTAGTGGCACGTCTGAGAGGTGGTTCCGGCATGCCCCGCAGGTGATTCCGGAGTGTCCGGCAAGTGGTTCTGGCATAGCCGGCTGGTGATTTTGGCGTGGCCCGCAGGTGGCTCCAGCGAGTCGAGCAGGTTGTTCCGGCGTGCTCAGCAGGTGTTTCAGATGGGTCCGTCAGGTGGTTCCGGTCTGTCCAATAGGTGGTTCCGGCGTGTCCGGCACGTGCTTCCGGCGAGTCTGAGAGGTGGCTCCGGCATGCCCGGTGGGTGATTCCGGAGTGTCCGGCAAGTCGTTCTGGCATAGCCGGCTGGTGATTTTGGCATGTCCAGCAGGTAAGATTTTGGCATGTCCGTCAGGTGATTTTGACGTGTCCGGCGGGTGGTTCCGGGCAGTGGATCAGGTGGTTCCAGCGTTCTCGGCAGGTGATTCAGTTTGGTTCGGCAGGTGGTTCTGGTCTGTCCTGGAGGTGGTTCCGGCCTGTCCAGCACGTGGTTCTGGCACGTCTGAGAGGTGGTTCCGGCATGCCCGGCAGGTGATCCCAGAGAGTCCTCCAAGTGGTTCTGGCCCAGCCCGCAGGTGATTTTGGCGCGTCCGGCAGGTGGCTCCGGCATGCTCAGCAGGTTGTTCAGGCAGGTCCGGCAGGTGGTTCCGACGATTCGAGCAGGTGCTTCCGGCTAGCTCGGCAGGTGCTTTGGGCGTCTCCGTCACTTGATTTTGGCACATTTGAGAGGTGGGTCAGCATTCCCAGCAGGTGATTCCAGAAAGTCCGGCAAGCGGTTCTGGCATAGCCAGCAGGTGATTTTTGCGTGTCCGGCAGGTGGGTCCTGCGAGTCGAGCAGGTGGTTCCTGCATGCTCGGCAGGTGGTTCAGGCGTGTCCGACAGGCGGTTCCGTTGTGTCCAGTAGGTGTTTCCGGCGTGTCCGGCACATGGTAGTGGCACGTCTGAGAGGTGGTTCCGGCATGCCCCGCAGGTGATTCCGGAGTGTCCGGCAAGTGGTTCTGGCATAGCCGGCTGGTGATTTTGGCGTGGCCCGCAGGTGGCTCCAGCGAGTCGAGCAGGTTGTTCCGGCGTGCTCAGCAGGTGTTTCAGATGGGTCCGTCAGGTGGTTCCGGTCTGTCCAATAGGTGGTTCCGGCGTGTCCGGCACGTGCCTTCCGGCGAGTCTGAGAGGTGGCTCCGGCATGCCCGGTGGGTGATTCCGGAGTGTCCGGCAAGTCGTTCTGGCATAGCCGGCTGGTGATTTTGGCATGTCCAGCAGGTAAGATTTTGGCATGTCCGTCAGGTGATTTTGACGTGTCCGGCGGGTGGTTCCGGGCAGTGGATCAGGTGGTTCCAGCGTTCTCGGCAGGTGATTCAGTTTGGTTCGGCAGGTGGTTCTGGTCTGTCCTGGACGTGGTTCCGGCCTGTCCAGCACGTGGTTCTGGCACGTCTGAGAGGTGGTTCCGGCATGCCCGGCAGGTGATCCCAGAGAGTCCTCCAAGTGGTTCTGGCCCAGCCCGCAGGTGATTTTGGCGCGTCCGGCAGGTGGCTCCGGCATGCTCAGCAGGTTGTTCAGGCAGGTCCGGCAGGTGGTTCCGACGATTCGAGCAGGTGCTTCCGGCTAGCTCGGCAGGTGCTTTGGGCGTCTCCGTCACTTGATTTTGGCACATTTGAGAGGTGGGTCCAGCATTCCCAGCAGGTGGTTCCAGAAAGTCCGGCAAGCGGTTCTGGCATAGCCAGCAGGTGATTTTTGCGTGTCCGGCAGGTGGGTCCTGCGAGTCGAGCAGGTGGTTCCTGCATGCTCGGCAGGTGGTTCAGGCGTGTCCGACAGGCGGTTCCGTTGTGTCCAGTAGGTGTTTCCGGCGTGTCCGGCACATGGTAGTGGCACGTCTGAGAGGTGGTTCCGGCATGCCCCGCAGGTGATTCCGGAGTGTCCGGCAAGTGGTTCTGGCATAGCCGGCTGGTGATTTTGGCGTGGCCAGCAGGTGGCTCCAGCGAGTCGAGCAGGTTGTTCCGGCGTGCTCAGCAGGTGTTTCAGATGGGTCCGTCAGGTGGTTCCGGTCTGTCCAATAGGTGGTTCCGGGTGTCCGGCACGTGCTTCCGGCGAGTCTGAGAGGTGGCTCCGGCATGCCCGGTGGGTGATTCCGGAGTGTCCGGCAAGTCGTTCTGGCATAGCCGGCTGGTGATTTTGGCATGTCCAGCAGGTAAGATTTTGGCATGTCCGTCAGGTGATTTTGACGTGTCCGGCGGGTGGTTCCGGGCAGTGGATCAGGTGGTTCCAGCGTTCTCGGCAGGTGATTCAGTTTGGTTCGGCAGGTGGTTCTGGTCTGTCCTGGAGGTGGTTCCGGCCTGTCCAGCACGTGGTTCTGGCACGTCTGAGAGGTGGTTCCGGCATGCCCGGCAGGTGATCCCAGAGAGTCCTCCAAGTGGTTCTGGCCCAGCCCGCAGGTGATTTTGGCGCGTCCGGCAGGATGGCTCCGGCATGCTCAGCAGGTTGTTCAGGCAGGTCCGGCAGGTGGTCCGACGATTCGAGCAGGTGCTTCCGGCTAGCTCGGCAGGTGCTTTGGGCGTCTCCGTCACTTGATTTTGGCACATTTGAGAGGTGGGTCCAGCATTCCCAGCAGGTGTTCCAGAAAGTCCGGCAAGCGGTTCTGGCATAGCCAGCAGGTGATTTTTGCGTGTCCGGCAGGTGGGTCCTGCGAGTCGAGCAGGTGGTTCCTGCATGCTCGGCAGGTGGTTCAGGCGTGTCCGACAGGCGGTTCCGTTGTGTCCAGTAGGTGTTTCCGGCGTGTCCGGCACATGGTAGTGGCACGTCTGAGAGGTGGTTCCGGCATGCCCCGCAGGTGATTCCGGAGTGTCCGGCAAGTGGTTCTGGCATAGCCGGCTGGTGATTTTGGCGTGGCCCGCAGGTGGCTCCAGCGAGTCGAGCAGGTTGTTCCGGCGTGCTCAGCAGGTGTTTCAGATGGGTCCGTCAGGTGGTTCCGGTCTGTCCAATAGGTGGTTCCGGCGTGTCCGGCACGTGCTTCCGGCGAGTCTGAGAGGTGGCTCCGGCATGCCCGGTGGGTGATTCCGGAGTGTCCGGCAAGTCGTTCTGGCATAGCCGGCTGGTGATTTTGGCATGTCCAGCAGGTAAGATTTTGGCATGTCCGTCAGGTGATTTTGACGTGTCCGGCGGGTGGTTCCGGGCAGTGGATCAGGTGGTTCCAGCGTTCTCGGCAGGTGATTCAGTTTGGTTCGGCAGGTGGTTCTGGTCTGTCCTGGAGGTGGTTCCGGCCTGTCCAGCACGTGGTTCTGGCACGTCTGAGAGGTGGTTCCGGCATGCCCGGCAGGTTGATCCCAGAGAGTCCTCCAAGTGGTTCTGGCCCAGCCCGCAGGTGATTTTGGCGCGTCCGGCAGGTGGCTCCGGCATGCTCAGCAGGTTGTTCAGGCAGGTCCGGCAGGTGGTTCCGACGATTCGAGCAGGTGCTTCCGGCTAGCTCGGCAGGTGCTTTGGGCGTCTCCGTCACTTGATTTTGGCACATTTGAGAGGTGGGTCCAGCATTCCCAGCAGGTGATTCCAGAAAGTCCGGCAAGCGGTTCTGGCATAGCCAGCAGGTGATTTTTGCGTGTCCGGCAGGTGGGTCCTGCGAGTCGAGCAGGTGGTTCCTGCATGCTCGGCAGGTGGTTCAGGCGTGTCCGACAGGCGGTTCCGTTGTGTCCAGTAGGTGTTTCCGGCGTGTCCGGCACATGGTAGTGGCACGTCTGAGAGGTGGTTCCGGCATGCCCCGCAGGTGATTCCGGAGTGTCCGGCAAGTGGTTCTGGCATAGCCGGCTGGTGATTTTGGCGTGGCCCGCAGGTGGCTCCAGCGAGTCGAGCAGGTTGTTCCGGCGTGCTCAGCAGGTGTTTCAGATGGGTCCGTCAGGTGGTTCCGGTCTGTCCAATAGGTGGTTCCGGCGTGTCCGGCACGTGCTTCCGGCGAGTCTGAGAGGTGGCTCCGGCATGCCCGGTGGGTGATTCCGGAGTGTCCGGCAAGTCGTTCTGGCATAGCCGGCTGGTGATTTTGGCATGTCCAGCAGGTAAGATTTTGGCATGTCCGTCAGGTGATTTTGACGTGTCCGGCGGGTGGTTCCGGGCAGTGGATCAGGTGGTTCCAGCGTTCTCGGCAGGTGATTCAGTTTGGTTCGGCAGGTGGTTCTGGTCTGTCCTGGAGGTGGTTCCGGCCTGTCCAGCACGTGGTTCTGGCACGTCTGAGAGGTGGTTCCGGCATGCCCGGCAGGTGATCCCAGAGAGTCCTCCAAGTGGTTCTGGCCCAGCCCGCAGGTGATTTTGGCGCGTCCGGCAGGTGGCTCCGGCATGCTCAGCAGGTTGTTCAGGCAGGTCCGGCAGTGGTTCCGACGATTCGAGCAGGTGCTTCCGGCTAGCTCGGCAGGTGCTTTGGGCGTCTCCGTCACTTGATTTTGGCACATTTGAGAGGTGGGTCCAGCATTCCCAGCAGGTGGTTCCAGAAAGTCCGGCAAGCGGTTCTGGCATAGCCAGCAGGTGATTTTTGCGTGTCCGGCAGGTGGGTCCTGCGAGTCGAGCAGGTGGTTCCTGCATGCTCGGCAGGTGGTTCAGGCGTGTCCGACAGGCGGTTCCGTTGTGTCCAGTAGGTGTTTCCGCGTGTCCGGCACATGGTAGTGGCACGTCTGAGAGGTGGTTCCGGCATGCCCCGCAGGTGATTCCGGAGTGTCCGGCAAGTGGTTCTGGCATAGCCGGCTGGTGATTTTGGCGTGGCCGCAGGTGGCTCCAGCGAGTCGAGCAGGTTGTTCCGGCGTGCTCAGCAGGTGTTTCAGATGGGTCCGTCAGGTGGTTCCGGTCTGTCCAATAGGTGGTTCCGGCGTGTCCGGCACGTGCTTCCGGCGAGTCTGAGAGGTGGCTCCGGCATGCCCGGTGGGTGATTCCGGAGTGTCCGGCAAGTCGTTCTGGCATAGCCGGCTGGTGATTTTGGCATGTCCAGCAGGTAAGATTTTGGCATGTCCGTCAGGTGATTTTGACGTGTCCGGCGGGTGGTTCCGGGCAGTGGATCAGGTGGTTCAGCGTTCTCGGCAGGTGATTCAGTTTGGTTCGGCAGGTGGTTCTGGTCTGTCCTGGAGGTGGTTCCGGCCTGTCCAGCACGTGGTTCTGGCACGTCTGAGAGGTGGTTCCGGCATGCCCGGCAGGTGATCCCAGAGAGTCCTCCAAGTGGTTCTGGCCCAGCCCGCAGGTGATTTTGGCGCGTCCGGCAGGTGGCTCCGGCATGCTCAGCAGGTTGTTCAGGCAGGTCCGGCAGGTGGTTCCGACGATTCGAGCAGGTGCTTCCGGCTAGCTCGGCAGGTGCTTTGGGCGTCTCCGTCACTTGATTTTGGCACATTTGAGAGGTGGGTCCAGCATTCCCAGCAGGTGGTTCCAGAAAGTCCGGCAAGCGGTTCTGGCATAGCCAGCAGGTGATTTTTGCGTGTCCGGCAGGTGGGTCCTGCGAGTCGAGCAGGTGGTTCCTGCATGCTCGGCAGGTGGTTCAGGCGTGTCCGACAGGCGGTTCCGTTGTGTCCAGTAGGTGTTTCCGGCGTGTCCGGCACATGGTAGTGGCACGTCTGAGAGGTGGTTCCGGCATGCCCGCAGGTGATTCCGGAGTGTCCGGCAAGTGGTTCTGGCATAGCCGGCTGGTGATTTTGGCGTGGCCCGCAGGTGGCTCCAGCGAGTCGAGCAGGTTGTTCCGGCGTGCTCAGCAGGTGTTTCAGATGGGTCCGTCAGGTGGTTCCGGTCTGTCCAATAGGTGGTTCCGGCGTGTCCGGCACGTGCTTCCGGCGAGTCTGAGAGGTGGCTCCGGCATGCCCGGTGGGTGATTCCGGAGTGTCCGGCAAGTCGTTCTGGCATAGCCGGCTGGTGATTTTGGCATGTCCAGCAGGTAAGATTTTGGCATGTCCGTCAGGTGATTTTGACGTGTCCGGCGGGTGGTTCCGGGCAGTGGATCAGGTGGTTCCAGCGTTCTCGGCAGGTGATTCAGTTTGGTTCGGCAGGTGGTTCTGGTCTGTCCTGGAGGTGGTTCCGGCCTGTCCAGCACGTGGTTCTGGCACGTCTGAGAGGTGGTTCCGGCATGCCCGGCAGGTGATCCCAGAGAGTCCTCCAAGTGGTTCTGGCCCAGCCCGCAGGTGATTTTGGCGCGTCCGCAGGTGGCTCCGGCATGCTCAGCAGGTTGTTCAGGCAGGTCCGGCAGGTGGTTCCGACGATTCGAGCAGGTGCTTCCGGCTAGCTCGGCAGGTGCTTTGGGCGTCTCCGTCACTTGATTTTGGCACATTTGAGAGGTGGGTCCAGCATTCCCAGCAGGTGGTTCCAGAAAGTCCGGCAAGCGGTTCTGGCATAGCCAGCAGGTGATTTTTGCGTGTCCGGCAGGTGGGTCCTGCGAGTCGAGCAGGTGGTTCCTGCATGCTCGGCAGGTGGTTCAGGCGTGTCCGACAGGCGGTTCCGTTGTGTCCAGTAGGTGTTTCCGGCGTGTCCGGCACATGGTAGTGGCACGTCTGAGAGGTGGTTCCGGCATGCCCCGCAGGTGATTCCGGAGTGTCCGGCAAGTGGTTCTGGCATAGCCGGCTGGTGATTTTGGCGTGGCCCGCAGGTGGCTCCAGCGAGTCGAGCAGGTTGTTCCGGCGTGCTCAGCAGGTGTTTCAGATGGGTCCGTCAGGTGGTTCCGGTCTGTCCAATAGGTGGTTCCGGCGTGTCCGGCACGTGCTTCCGGCGAGTCTGAGAGGTGGCTCCGGCATGCCCGGTGGGTGATTCCGGAGTGTCCGGCAAGTCGTTCTGGCATAGCCGGCTGGTGATTTTGGCATGTCCAGCAGGTAAGATTTTGGCATGTCCGTCAGGTGATTTTGACGTGTCCGGCGGGTGGTTCCGGGCAGTGGATCAGGTGGTTCCAGCGTTCTCGGCAGGTGATTCAGTTTGGTTCGGCAGGTGGTTCTGGTCTGTCCTGGAGGTGGTTCCGGCCTGTCCAGCACGTGGTTCTGGCACGTCTGAGAGGTGGTTCCGGCATGCCCGGCAGGTGATCCCAGAGAGTCCTCCAAGTGGTTCTGGCCCAGCCCGCAGGTGATTTTGGCGCGTCCGGCAGGTGGCTCCGGCATGCTCAGCAGGTTGTTCAGGCAGGTCCGGCAGGTGGTTCCGACGATTCGAGCAGGTGCTTCCGGCTAGCTCGGCAGGTGCTTTGGGCGTCTCCGTCACTTGATTTTGGCACATTTGAGAGGTGGGTCCAGCATTCCCAGCAGGTGGTTCCAGAAAGTCCGGCAAGCGGTTCTGGCATAGCCAGCAGGTGATTTTTGCGTGTCCGGCAGGTGGGTCCTGCGAGTCGAGCAGGTGGTTCCTGCATGCTCGGCAGGTGGTTCAGGCGTGTCCGACAGGCGGTTCCGTTGTGTCCAGTAGGTGTTTCCGGCGTGTCCGGCACATGGTAGTGGCACGTCTGAGAGGTGGTTCCGGCATGCCCCGCAGGTGATTCCGGAGTGTCCGGCAAGTGGTTCTGGCATAGCCGGCTGGTGATTTTGGCGTGGCCCGCAGGTGGCTCCAGCGAGTCGAGCAGGTTGTTCCGGCGTGCTCAGCAGGTGTTTGCAGATGGGTCCGTCAGGTGGTTCCGGTCTGTCCAATAGGTGGTTCCGGCGTGTCCGGCACGTGCTTCCGGCGAGTCTGAGAGGTGGCTCCGGCATGCCCGGTGGGTGATTCCGGAGTGTCCGGCAAGTCGTTCTGGCATAGCCGGCTGGTGATTTTGCATGTCCAGCAGGTAAGATTTTGGCATGTCCGTCAGGTGATTTTGACGTGTCCGGCGGGTGTTCCGGGCAGTGGATCAGTGGTTCCAGCGTTCTCGGCAGGTGATTCAGTTGGTTCGGCAGGTGGTTCTGGTCTGTCCTGGACGTGGTTCCGGCCTGTCCAGCACGTGGTTCTGGCACGTCTGAGAGGTGGTTCCGGCATGCCCGGCAGGTGATCCCAGAGAGTCCTCCAAGTGGTTCTGGCCCAGCCCGCAGGTGATTTTGGCGCGTCCGGCAGGTGGCTCCGGCATGCTCAGCAGGTTGTTCAGGCAGGTCCGGCAGGTGGTTCCGACGATTCGAGCAGGTGCTTCCGGCTAGCTCGGCAGGTGCTTTGGGCGTCTCCGTCACTTGATTTTGGCACATTTGAGAGGTGGGTCCAGCATTCCCAGCAGGTGGTTCCAGAAAGTCCGGCAAGCGGTTCTGGCATAGCCAGCAGGTGATTTTTGCGTGTCCGGCAGGTGGGTCCTGCGAGTCGAGCAGGTGGTTCCTGCATGCTCGGCAGGTGGTTCAGGCGTGTCCGACAGGCGGTTCGTTGTGTCCAGTAGGTGTTTCCGGCGTGTCCGGCACATGGTAGTGGCACGTCTGAGAGGGTGGTTCCGGCATGCCCCGCAGGTGATTCCGGAGTGTCCGGCAAGTGGTTCTGGCATAGCCGGCTGGTGATTTTGGCGTGGCCCAGCAGGTGGCTCCAGCGAGTCGAGCAGGTTGTTCCGGCGTGCTCAGCAGGTGTTTCAGATGGGTCCGTCAGGTGGTTCCGGTCTGTCCAATAGGTGGTTCCGGCGTGTCCGGCACGTGCTTCCGGCGAGTCTGAGAGGTGGCTCCGCATGCCGGTGGGTGATTCCGGAGTGTCCGGCAAGTCGTTCTGGCATAGCCGGCTGGTGATTTTGGCATGTCCAGCAGGTAAGATTTTGGCATGTCCGTCAGGTGATTTTGACGTGTCCGGCGGGTGGTTCCGGGCAGTGGATCAGGTGGTTCCAGCGTTCTCGGCAGGTGATTCAGTTTGGTTCGGCAGGTGGTTCTGGTCTGTCCTGGAGGTGGTTCCGGCCTGTCCAGCACGTGGTTCTGGCACGTCTGAGAGGTGGTTCCGGCATGCCCGGCAGGTGATCCCAAGAGAGTCCCTCCAAGTGGTTCTGGCCCAGCCCGCAGGTGATTTTGGCGCGTCCGCAGGTGCTCCGGCATGCTCAGCAGGTTGTTCAGGCAGGTCCGGCAGGTGGTTCCGACGATTCGAGCAGGTGCTTCCGGCTAGCTCGGCAGGTGCTTTGGGCGTCTCCGTCACTTGATTTTGGCACATTTGAGAGGTGGGTCCAGCATTCCCAGCAGGTGGTTCCAGAAAGTCCGCAAGCGGTTCTGGCATAGCCAGCAGGTGATTTTTGCGTGTCCGGCAGGTGGGTCCCTGCGAGTCGAGCAGGTGGTTCCTGCATGCTCGGCAGGTGGTTCAGGCGTGTCCGACAGGCGGTTCCCGTTGTGTCCAGTAGGTGTTTCCGGCGTGTCCGGCACATGGTAGTGGCACGTCTGAGAGGTGGTTCCGGCATGCCCCGCAGGTGATTCCGGAGTGTCCGCAAGTGGTTCTGGCATAGCCGGCTGGTGATTTTGGCGTGGCCCGCAGGTGGCTCCAGCGAGTCGAGCAGGTTGTTCCGGCGTGCTCAGCAGGTGTTTCAGATGGGTCCGTCAGGTGGTTCCGGTCTGTCCAATAGGTGGTTCCGGCGTGTCCGGCACGTGCTTCCGGCGGTCTGAGAGGTGGCTCCGGCATGCCCGGTGGGTGATTCCGGAGTGTCCGGCAAGTCGTTCTGGCATAGCCGGCTGGTGATTTTGGCATGTCCAGCAGGTAAGATTTTGGCATGTCCGTCAGGTGATTTTGACGTGTCCGGCGGGTGGTTCGGGCAG
Source organism: Equus asinus (assembly GCF_041296235.1). Classification (NCBI taxonomy): domain Eukaryota; kingdom Metazoa; phylum Chordata; class Mammalia; order Perissodactyla; family Equidae; genus Equus; species Equus asinus. The sequence goes on from NW_027225179.1 coordinate 25,823, forward strand.
TGGATCAGGTGGTTCCAGCGTTCTCGGCAGGATGATTCAGTTTTGGTTCGGCAGGTGGTTCTGGTCTGTCCTGGACGGTGGTTCCGGCCTGTCCAGCACGTGGTTCTGGCACGTCTGAGAGGTGGTTCCGGCATGCCCGGCAGGTGATCCCAGAGAGTCCTCCAAGTGGTTCTGGCCCAGCCCGCAGGTGATTTTGGCGCGTCCGGCAGGTGGCTCCGGCATGCTCAGCAGGTTGTTCAGGCAGGTCCGGCAGGTGGTTCCGACGATTCGAGCAGTGCTTCGGCTAGCTCGGCAGGTGCTTTGGGCGTCTCCGTCACTTGATTTTGGCACATTTGAGAGGTGGGTCCAGCATTCCCAGCAGGTGGTTCCAGAAAGTCCGGCAAGCGGTTCTGGCATAGCCAGCAGGTGATTTTTGCGTGTCCGGCAGGTGGGTCCTGCGAGTCGAGCAGGTGGTTCCTGCATGCTCGGCAGGTGGTTCAGGCGTGTTCCGACAGGCGGTTCCGTTGTGTCACAGTAGGTGTTTCCGGCGTGTCCGGCACATGGTAGTGCACGTCTGAGAGGTGGTTCCGGCATGCCCCGCCAGGTGATTCCGGAGTTGTCCGGCAAGTGGTTCTGGCATAGCCGGCTGGTGATTTTGGCGTGGCCCGCAGGTGGCTCCAGCGAGTCGAGCAGGTTGTTCCGGCGTGCTCAGCAGGTGTTTCAGATGGGTCCGTCAGGTGGTTCCGGTCTGTCCAATAGGTTGGTTCCGGCGTGTCCGGCACGTGCTTCCGGCGAGTCTGAGAGGTGGCTCCGGCATGCCCGGTGGGTGATTCCGGAGTGTCCGGCAAGTCGTTCTGGCATAGCCGGCTGGTGATTTTGGCATGTCCAGCAGGTAAGATTTTGGCATGGTCCGTCAGGTGATTTTGACGTGTCCGGCGGGTGGTTCCGGGCAGTGGATCAGGTGGTTCCAGCGTTCTCGGCAGGTGATTCAGTTTGGTTCCGGCAGGTGGTTCTGGTCTGTCCTGGAGGTGGTTCCGGCCTGTCCAGCACGTGGTTCTGGCACGTCTGAGAGTGGTTCCGGCATGCCCGGCAGGTGATCCCAGAGAGTCCTCCAAGTGGTTCTGGCCCAGCCGCAGGTGATTTTGGCGCGTCCGGCAGGTGGCTCCGGCATGCTCAGCAGGTTGTTCAGGCAGGTCCGGCAGGTGGTTCCGACGATTCGAGCAGGTGCTTCCGGCTAGCTCGGCAGGTGCTTTGGGCGTCTCCGTCACTTGATTTTGGCACATTTGAGAGGTGGGTCCAGCATTCCCAGCAGGTGGTTCCAGAAAGTCCGGCAAGCGGTTCTGGCATAGCCAGCAGGTGATTTTGACGTGTCCGGCAGGTGGGTCCTGCGAGTCGAGCAGGTGGTTCCTGCATGCTCGGCAGGTGGTTCAGGCGTGTCCGACAGGCGGTTCCGTTGTGTCCAGTAGGTGTTTCCGGCGTGTCCGGCACATGGTAGTGGCACGGTCTGAGAGGTGGTTCCGGCATGCCCCGCAGGTGATTCCGGAGTGTCCGGCAAGTGGTTCTGGCATAGCCGGCTGGTGATTTTGGCGTGGCCAGCAGGTGGCTCCAGCGAGTCGAGCAGGTTGTTCCGGCGTGCTCAGCAGGTGTTTCAGATGGGTCCGTCAGGTGGTTCGGTCTGTCCAATAGGTGGTTCCGGCGTGTCCGGCACGTGCTTCCGGCGAGTCTGAGAGGTGGCTCCGGCATGCCCCGGTGGGTGATTCCGGAGTGTCCGGCAAGTCGTTCTGGCATAGCCGGCTGGTGATTTTGGCATGTCCAGCAGGTAAGATTTTGGCATGTCCGTCAGGTGATTTTGACGTGTCCCGGCGGGTGGTTCCGGGCAGTGGATCAGGTGGTTCCAGCGTTCTCGGCAGGTGATTCAGTTTGGTTCGGCAGGTGGTTCTGGTCTGTCCTGGAGGTGGTTCCGGCCTGTCCAGCACGTGGTTCTGGCACGTCTGAGAGGTGGTTCCGGCATGCCCGGCAGGTGATCCCAGAGAGTCTTCCAAGTGGTTCTGGCCCAGCCCGCAGGTGATTTTGGCGCGTCCGGCAGGTGGCTCCGGCATGCTCAGCAGGTTGTTCAGGCAGGTCCGGCAGGTGGTTCCGACGATTCGAGCAGGTGCTTCCGGCTAGCTCGGCAGGTGCTTTGGGCGTCTCCGTCACTTGATTTTGGCACATTTGAGAGGTGGGTCCAGCATTCCCAGCAGGTGGTTCCAGAAAGTCCGGCAAGCGGTTCTGGCATAAGCCAGCAGGTGATTTTTGCGTGTCCGGCAGGTGGGTCCTGCGAGTCGAGCAGGTGGTTCCTGCATGCTCGGCAGGTGGTTCAGGCGTGTCCGACAGGCGGTTCCGTTGTGTCCAGTAGGTGTTTCCGGCGTGTCCGGCACATGGTAGTGGCACGTCTGAGAGGTGGTTCCGGCATGCCCCGCAGGTGATTCCGGAGTGTCGGCAAGTGGGTTCTGGCATAGCCGGCTGGTGATTTTGGCGTGGCCCGCAGGTGGCTCCAGCGAGTCGAGCAGGTTGTTCCGGCGTGCTCAGCAGGTGTTTCAGATGGGTCCGTCAGGTGGTTCCGGTCTGTCCAAATAGGTGGTTCCGGCGTGTCCGGCACGTGCTTCCGGCGAGTCTGAGAGGTGGCTCCGGCATGCCCGGTGGGTGATTCCGGAGTGTCCGGCAAGTCGTTCTGGCATAGCCGGCTGGTGATTTTGGCATGTCCAGCAGGTAAGATTTGGCATGTCCGTCAGGTGATTTTGACGTGTCCGGCGGGTGGTTCCGGGCAGTGGATCAGGTGGTTCCAGCGTTCTCGGCAGGTGATTCAGTTTGGTTCGGCAGGTGGTTCTGGTCTGTCCTGGACGGTGGTTCCGGCCTGTCCAGCACGTGGTTCTGGCACGTCTGAGAGGTGGTTCCGGCATGCCCGGCAGGTGATCCCAGAGAGTCCTCCAAGTGGTTCTGGCCCAGCCCGCAGGTGATTTTGGCGCGTCCGGCAGGTGGCTCCGGCATGCTCAGCAGGTTGTTCAGGCAGGTCCGGCAGGTGTTCCGACGATTCGAGCAGGTGCTTCCGGCTAGCTCGGCAGGTGCTTTGGGCGTCTCCGTCACTTGATTTTGGCACATTTGAGAGGTGGGTCCAGCATTCCCAGCAGGTGGTTCCAGAAAGTCCGGCAAGCGGTTCTGGCATAGCCAGCAGGTGATTTTTGCGTGTC
>NW_027225180.1:0-31636 GCF_041296235.1 Equus asinus
ATGCCGGAACCACCTCTCGAGCGTGCCAGAATGACGTGCCAGAGACACCGGATGCACCTGCCGAGCACGCCGGAACCTCCTCTTCGACTCGCCGGAACCACCAGCCAGAGACGCCAAAATCCCCTGCCAGGTAGGCCAGAATCACATGGCGGACGCTCCGGAATCTCCCGCCGGGAAGGTAGGAACCACCTCTCAAACATACTGGAAGCACGTGCCGGACATGCCGGCACCACGTACTGGACAGACCAGAAACACCTGCCGGACCTGCCTGAACCACCTGCTGAGCACACCGGAACAACTTGCTCGACTCGCTGGAGCCACCTGCTGGACACCCCAAAATCACCAGCCAGCTATGCCAGAGCCACTTGCCGTACACTCCGGAATCACCTGCTGGTTACACCAGAGCCACTTGGTGGACAATCCAGAATCACCTGCCGGACATGCCAGAACCACCTGTCACACATGCCGGAACCACGTGCCTGACACGCCGGAACCACCTCGCGGACAGACCGGAACCACCTACCAGACATGCCTGAACCACCTGCCGAGCATGCCGGAACCACCTGCCGGACACGCCAAAAACACCTGCGGGCTAGGCCAGAACCACTTGTAGGACTCTCCTGGAGCACCTGCCGGGCATGCGGGAACCACCTCTCAGACGTGCCAGAACCACGTGCGGCACATGACGGAACCCATTACCGGACAGACCGGAACCACCTGCTGGACACGCCAGAATCACCTGCCAAGAACACCGGAACCACCTGAACAGCTCGCCAGAAACACCTGCCGGACATGCCAAAATCACCTGCCGGCTACACCAGAACCTCTTGCCGGACACTCCGGAATCACCTGCCAGACATGATGCAACCAAATGTCAGACGTGCCAGAACCACGTGCCAGAGACACCGGATGCAACTGCCGAGCATGCCGGAACCTCCTGCTCAACTCGCTGTAACCACCTGCCGGGGACGCCAAAATCACCTGTCAGCTAGGCCAGAACCACGTGGCGGACTCTATGGAATCACCCGCCGGGCATGCCGGAACCAGCTCTCAGACGTGCCAGAAGCACGTGCCGGACACGCCGGAACCACCTACTAGAGAGACCGGAACCACCTGCCAGACCCGCCTGAACCACCTGCTGAGTACGCTGGAACAACCTGCTCTACTCGCTGGAGCCACCTGCTGGACACGCCAAAATCACCTGATGGCTACGCCAGCACCACTCGGCAGACAAGCCAGAATCACCTGCAGGGTATGCCGGAACCACCTCTCAGACGTGCCAGAACCCCTTGTCGGACACTCCGGAATCACCTGTCAGGCATGCCGGAACCACCTCTCGAGCGTGCCAGAATGACGTGCCAGAGACACCGGATGCACCTGCCGAGCACGCCGGAACCTCCTCTTCGACTCGCCGGAACCACCAGCCAGAGACGCCAAAATCCCTGCCAGGTAGGCCAGAATCACATGGCGGACGCTCCGGAATCTCCCGCCGGGAAGGTAGGAACCACCTCTCAAACATACTGGAAGCACGTGCCGGACATGCCGGCACCACGTACTGGACAGACCAGAAACACCTGCCGGACCTGCCTGAACCACCTGCTGAGCACACCGGAACAACTTGCTCGACTCGCTGGAGCCACCTGCTGGACACCCCAAAATCACCAGCCAGCTATGCCAGAGCCACTTGCCGTACACTCCGGAATCACCTGCTGGTTACACCAGAGCCACTTGGTGGACAATCCAGAATCACCTGCCGGACATGCCAGAACCACCTGTCACACATGCCGGAACCACGTGCCTGACACGCCGGAACCACCTCGCGGACAGACCGGAACCACCTACCAGACATGCCTGAACCACCTGCCGAGCATGCCGGAACCACCTGCCGGACACGCCAAAACCACCTGCGGGCTAGGCCAGAACCACTTGTAGGACTCTCCTGGAGCACCTGCCGGGCATGCGGGAACCACCTCTCAGACGTGCCAGAACCACGTGCGGCACATGACGGAACCCATTACCGGACAGACCGGAACCACCTGCTGGACACGCCAGAATCACCTGCCAAGAACACCGGAACCACCTGAACAGCTCGCCAGAAACACCTGCCGGACATGCCAAAATCACCTGCCGGCTACACCAGAACCTCTTGCCGGACACTCCGGAATCACCTGCCAGACATGATGCAACCAAATGTCAGACGTGCCAGAACCACGTGCCAGAGACACCGGATGCAACTGCCGAGCATGCCGGAACCTCCTGCTCAACTCGCTGTAACCACCTGCCGGGGACGCCAAAATCACCTGTCAGCTAGGCCAGAACCACGTGGCGGACTCTATGGAATCACCCGCCGGGCATGCCGGAACCAGCTCTCAGACGTGCCAGAAGCACGTGCCGGACACGCCGGAACCACCTACTAGAGAGACCGGAACCACCTGCCAGACCCGCCTGAACCACCTGCTGAGTACGCTGGAACAACCTGCTCTACTCGCTGGAGCCACCTGCTGGACACGCCAAAATCACCTGATGGCTACGCCAGCACCACTCGGCAGACAAGCCAGAATCACCTGCAGGGTATGCCGGAACCACCTCTCAGACGTGCCAGAACCCCTTGTCGGACACTCCGGAATCACCTGTCAGGCATGCCGGAACCACCTCTCGAGCGTGCCAGAATGACGTGCCAGAGACACCGGATGCACCTGCCGAGCACGCCGGAACCTCCTCTTCGACTCGCCGGAACCACCAGCCAGAGACGCCAAAATCCCCTGCCAGGTAGGCCAGAATCACATGGCGGACGCTCCGGAATCTCCCGCCGGGAAGGTAGGAACCACCTCTCAAACATACTGGAAGCACGTGCCGGACATGCCGGCACCACGTACTGGACAGACCAGAAACACCTGCCGGACCTGCCTGAACCACCTGCTGAGCACACCGGAACAACTTGCTCGACTCGCTGGAGCCACCTGCTGGACACCCCAAAATCACCAGCCAGCTATGCCAGAGCCACTTGCCGTACACTCCGGAATCACCTGCTGGTTACACCAGAGCCACTTGGTGGACAATCCAGAATCACCTGCCGGACATGCCAGAACCACCTGTCACACATGCCGGAACCACGTGCCTGACACGCCGGAACCACCTCGCGGACAGACCGGAACCACCTACCAGACATGCCTGAACCACCTGCCGAGCATGCCGGAACCACCTGCCGGACACGCCAAAACCACCTGCGGGCTAGGCCAGAACCACTTGTAGGACTCTCCTGGAGCACCTGCCGGGCATGCGGGAACCACCTCTCAGACGTGCCAGAACCACGTGCGGCACATGACGGAACCCATTACCGGACAGACCGGAACCACCTGCTGGACACGCCAGAATCACCTGCCAAGAACACCGGAACCACCTGAACAGCTCGCCAGAAACACCTGCCGGACATGCCAAAATCACCTGCCGGCTACACCAGAACCTCTTGCCGGACACTCCGGAATCACCTGCCAGACATGATGCAACCAAATGTCAGACGTGCCAGAACCACGTGCCAGAGACACCGGATGCAACTGCCGAGCATGCCGGAACCTCCTGCTCAACTCGCTGTAACCACCTGCCGGGGACGCCAAAATCACCTGTCAGCTAGGCCAGAACCACGTGGCGGACTCTATGGAATCACCCGCCGGGCATGCCGGAACCAGCTCTCAGACGTGCCAGAAGCACGTGCCGGACACGCCGGAACCACCTACTAGAGAGACCGGAACCACCTGCCAGACCCGCCTGAACCACCTGCTGAGTACGCTGGAACAACCTGCTCTACTCGCTGGAGCCACCTGCTGGACACGCCAAAATCACCTGATGGCTACGCCAGCACCACTCGGCAGACAAGCCAGAATCACCTGCAGGGTATGCCGGAACCACCTCTCAGACGTGCCAGAACCCCTTGTCGGACACTCCGGAATCACCTGTCAGGCATGCCGGAACCACCTCTCGAGCGTGCCAGAATGACGTGCCAGAGACACCGGATGCACCTGCCGAGCACGCCGGAACCTCCTCTTCGACTCGCCGGAACCACCAGCCAGAGACGCCAAAATCCCCTGCCAGGTAGGCCAGAATCACATGGCGGACGCTCCGGAATCTCCCGCCGGGAAGGTAGGAACCACCTCTCAAACATACTGGAAGCACGTGCCGGACATGCCGGCACCACGTACTGGACAGACCAGAAACACCTGCCGGACCTGCCTGAACCACCTGCTGAGCACACCGGAACAACTTGCTCGACTCGCTGGAGCCACCTGCTGGACACCCCAAAATCACCAGCCAGCTATGCCAGAGCCACTTGCCGTACACTCCGGAATCACCTGCTGGTTACACCAGAGCCACTTGGTGGACAATCCAGAATCACCTGCCGGACATGCCAGAACCACCTGTCACACATGCCGGAACCACGTGCCTGACACGCCGGAACCACCTCGCGGACAGACCGGAACCACCTACCAGACATGCCTGAACCACCTGCCGAGCATGCCGGAACCACCTGCCGGACACGCCAAAACCACCTGCGGGCTAGGCCAGAACCACTTGTAGGACTCTCCTGGAGCACCTGCCGGGCATGCGGGAACCACCTCTCAGACGTGCCAGAACCACGTGCGGCACATGACGGAACCCATTACCGGACAGACCGGAACCACCTGCTGGACACGCCAGAATCACCTGCCAAGAACACCGGAACCACCTGAACAGCTCGCCAGAAACACCTGCCGGACATGCCAAAATCACCTGCCGGCTACACCAGAACCTCTTGCCGGACACTCCGGAATCACCTGCCAGACTGATGCAACCAAATGTCAGACGTGCCAGAACCACGTGCCAGAGACACCGGATGCAACTGCCGAGCATGCCGGAACCTCCTGCTCAACTCGCTGTAACCACCTGCCGGGGACGCCAAAATCACCTGTCAGCTAGGCCAGAACCACGTGGCGGACTCTATGGAATCACCCGCCGGGCATGCCGGAACCAGCTCTCAGACGTGCCAGAAGCACGTGCCGGACACGCCGGAACCACCTACTAGAGAGACCGGAACCACCTGCCAGACCCGCCTGAACCACCTGCTGAGTACGCTGGAACAACCTGCTCTACTCGCTGGAGCCACCTGCTGGACACGCCAAAATCACCTGATGGCTACGCCAGCACCACTCGGCAGACAAGCCAGAATCACCTGCAGGGTATGCCGGAACCACCTCTCAGACGTGCCAGAACCCCTTGTCGGACACTCCGGAATCACCTGTCAGGCATGCCGGAACCACCTCTCGAGCGTGCCAGAATGACGTGCCAGAGACACCGGATGCACCTGCCGAGCACGCCGGAACCTCCTCTTCGACTCGCCGGAACCACCAGCCAGAGACGCCAAAATCCCCTGCCAGGTAGGCCAGAATCACATGGCGGACGCTCCGGAATCTCCCGCCGGGAAGGTAGGAACCACCTCTCAAACATACTGGAAGCACGTGCCGGACATGCCGGCACCACGTACTGGACAGACCAGAAACACCTGCCGGACCTGCCTGAACCACCTGCTGAGCACACCGGAACAACTTGCTCGACTCGCTGGAGCCACCTGCTGGACACCCCAAAATCACCAGCCAGCTATGCCAGAGCCACTTGCCGTACACTCCGGAATCACCTGCTGGTTACACCAGAGCCACTTGGTGGACAATCCAGAATCACCTGCCGGACATGCCAGAACCACCTGTCACACATGCCGGAACCACGTGCCTGACACGCCGGAACCACCTCGCGGACAGACCGGAACCACCTACCAGACATGCCTGAACCACCTGCCGAGCATGCCGGAACCACCTGCCGGACACGCCAAAACCACCTGCGGGCTAGGCCAGAACCACTTGTAGGACTCTCCTGGAGCACCTGCCGGGCATGCGGGAACCACCTCTCAGACGTGCCAGAACCACGTGCGGCACATGACGGAACCCATTACCGGACAGACCGGAACCACCTGCTGGACACGCCAGAATCACCTGCCAAGAACACCGGAACCACCTGAACAGCTCGCCAGAAACACCTGCCGGACATGCCAAAATCACCTGCCGGCTACACCAGAACCTCTTGCCGGACACTCCGGAATCACCTGCCAGACATGATGCAACCAAATGTCAGACGTGCCAGAACCACGTGCCAGAGACACCGGATGCAACTGCCGAGCATGCCGGAACCTCCTGCTCAACTCGCTGTAACCACCTGCCGGGGACGCCAAAATCACCTGTCAGCTAGGCCAGAACCACGTGGCGGACTCTATGGAATCACCCGCCGGGCATGCCGGAACCAGCTCTCAGACGTGCCAGAAGCACGTGCCGGACACGCCGGAACCACCTACTAGAGAGACCGGAACCACCTGCCAGACCCGCCTGAACCACCTGCTGAGTACGCTGGAACAACCTGCTCTACTCGCTGGAGCCACCTGCTGGACACGCCAAAATCACCTGATGGCTACGCCAGCACCACTCGGCAGACAAGCCAGAATCACCTGCAGGGTATGCCGGAACCACCTCTCAGACGTGCCAGAACCCCTTGTCGGACACTCCGGAATCACCTGTCAGGCATGCCGGAACCACCTCTCGAGCGTGCCAGAATGACGTGCCAGAGACACCGGATGCACCTGCCGAGCACGCCGGAACCTCCTCTTCGACTCGCCGGAACCACCAGCCAGAGACGCCAAAATCCCCTGCCAGGTAGGCCAGAATCACATGGCGGACGCTCCGGAATCTCCCGCCGGGAAGGTAGGAACCACCTCTCAAACATACTGGAAGCACGTGCCGGACATGCCGGCACCACGTACTGGACAGACCAGAAACACCTGCCGGACCTGCCTGAACCACCTGCTGAGCACACCGGAACAACTTGCTCGACTCGCTGGAGCCACCTGCTGGACACCCCAAAATCACCAGCCAGCTATGCCAGAGCCACTTGCCGTACACTCCGGAATCACCTGCTGGTTACACCAGAGCCACTTGGTGGACAATCCAGAATCACCTGCCGGACATGCCAGAACCACCTGTCACACATGCCGGAACCACGTGCCTGACACGCCGGAACCACCTCGCGGACAGACCGGAACCACCTACCAGACATGCCTGAACCACCTGCCGAGCATGCCGGAACCACCTGCCGGACACGCCAAAACCACCTGCGGGCTAGGCCAGAACCACTTGTAGGACTCTCCTGGAGCACCTGCCGGGCATGCGGGAACCACCTCTCAGACGTGCCAGAACCACGTGCGGCACATGACGGAACCCATTACCGGACAGACCGGAACCACCTGCTGGACACGCCAGAATCACCTGCCAAGAACACCGGAACCACCTGAACAGCTCGCCAGAAACACCTGCCGGACATGCCAAAATCACCTGCCGGCTACACCAGAACCTCTTGCCGGACACTCCGGAATCACCTGCCAGACATGATGCAACCAAATGTCAGACGTGCCAGAACCACGTGCCAGAGACACCGGATGCAACTGCCGAGCATGCCGGAACCTCCTGCTCAACTCGCTGTAACCACCTGCCGGGGACGCCAAAATCACCTGTCAGCTAGGCCAGAACCACGTGGCGGACTCTATGGAATCACCCGCCGGGCATTGCCGGAACCAGCTCTCAGACGTGCCAGAAGCACGTGCCGGACACGCCGGAACCACCTACTAGAGAGACCGGAACCACCTGCCAGACCCGCCTGAACCACCTGCTGAGTACGCTGGAACAACCTGCTCTACTCGCTGGAGCCACCTGCTGGACACGCCAAAATCACCTGATGGCTACGCCAGCACCACTCGGCAGACAAGCCAGAATCACCTGCAGGGTATGCCGGAACCACCTCTCAGACGTGCCAGAACCCCTTGTCGGACACTCCGGAATCACCTGTCAGGCATGCCGGAACCACCTCTCGAGCGTGCCAGAATGACGTGCCAGAGACACCGGATGCACCTGCCGAGCACGCCGGAACCTCCTCTTCGACTCGCCGGAACCACCAGCCAGAGACGCCAAAATCCCCTGCCAGGTAGGCCAGAATCACATGGCGGACGCTCCGGAATCTCCCGCCGGGAAGGTAGGAACCACCTCTCAAACATACTGGAAGCACGTGCCGGACATGCCGGCACCACGTACTGGACAGACCAGAAACACCTGCCGGACCTGCCTGAACCACCTGCTGAGCACACCGGAACAACTTGCCTCGACTCGCTGGAGCCACCTGCTGGACACCCCAAAATCACCAGCCAGCTATGCCAGAGCCACTTGCCGTACACTCCGGAATCACCTGCTGGTTACACCAGAGCCACTTGGTGGACAATCCAGAATCACCTGCCGGACATGCCAGAACCACCTGTCACACATGCCGGAACCACGTGCCTGACACGCCGGAACCACCTCGCGGACAGACCGGAACCACCTACCAGACATGCCTGAACCACCTGCCGAGCATGCCGGAACCACCTGCCGGACACGCCAAAACCACCTGCGGGCTAGGCCAGAACCACTTGTAGGACTCTCCTGGAGCACCTGCCGGGCATGCGGGAACCACCTCTCAGACGTGCCAGAACCACGTGCGGCACATGACGGAACCCATTACCGGACAGACCGGAACCACCTGCTGGACACGCCAGAATCACCTGCCAAGAACACCGGAACCACCTGAACAGCTCGCCAGAAACACCTGCCGGACATGCCAAAATCACCTGCCGGCTACACCAGAACCTCTTGCCGGACACTCCGGAATCACCTGCCAGACATGATGCAACCAAATGTCAGACGTGCCAGAACCACGTGCCAGAGACACCGGATGCAACTGCCGAGCATGCCGGAACCTCCTGCTCAACTCGCTGTAACCACCTGCCGGGGACGCCAAAATCACCTGTCAGCTAGGCCAGAACCACGTGGCGGACTCTATGGAATCACCCGCCGGGCATGCCGGAACCAGCTCTCAGACGTGCCAGAAGCACGTGCCGGACACGCCGGAACCACCTACTAGAGAGACCGGAACCACCTGCCAGACCCGCCTGAACCACCTGCTGAGTACGCTGGAACAACCTGCTCTACTCGCTGGAGCCACCTGCTGGACACGCCAAAATCACCTGATGGCTACGCCAGCACCACTCGGCAGACAAGCCAGAATCACCTGCAGGGTATGCCGGAACCACCTCTCAGACGTGCCAGAACCCCTTGTCGGACACTCCGGAATCACCTGTCAGGCATGCCGGAACCACCTCTCGAGCGTGCCAGAATGACGTGCCAGAGACACCGGATGCACCTGCCGAGCACGCCGGAACCTCCTCTTCGACTCGCCGGAACCACCAGCCAGAGACGCCAAAATCCCCTGCCAGGTAGGCCAGAATCACATGGCGGACGCTCCGGAATCTCCCGCCGGGAAGGTAGGAACCACCTCTCAAACATACTGGAAGCACGTGCCGGACATGCCGGCACCACGTACTGGACAGACCAGAAACACCTGCCGGACCTGCCTGAACCACCTGCTGAGCACACCGGAACAACTTGCTCGACTCGCTGGAGCCACCTGCTGGACACCCCAAAATCACCAGCCAGCTATGCCAGAGCCACTTGCCGTACACTCCGGAATCACCTGCTGGTTACACCAGAGCCACTTGGTGGACAATCCAGAATCACCTGCCGGACATGCCAGAACCACCTGTCACACATGCCGGAACCACGTGCCTGACACGCCGGAACCACCTCGCGGACAGACCGGAACCACCTACCAGACATGCCTGAACCACCTGCCGAGCATGCCGGAACCACCTGCCGGACACGCCAAAACCACCTGCGGGCTAGGCCAGAACCACTTGTAGGACTCTCCTGGAGCACCTGCCGGGCATGCGGGAACCACCTCTCAGACGTGCCAGAACCACGTGCGGCACATGACGGAACCCATTACCGGACAGACCGGAACCACCTGCTGGACACGCCAGAATCACCTGCCAAGAACACCGGAACCACCTGAACAGCTCGCCAGAAACACCTGCCGGACATGCCAAAATCACCTGCCGGCTACACCAGAACCTCTTGCCGGACACTCCGGAATCACCTGCCAGACATGATGCAACCAAATGTCAGACGTGCCAGAACCACGTGCCAGAGACACCGGATGCAACTGCCGAGCATGCCGGAACCTCCTGCTCAACTCGCTGTAACCACCTGCCGGGGACGCCAAAATCACCTGTCAGCTAGGCCAGAACCACGTGGCGGACTCTATGGAATCACCCGCCGGGCATGCCGGAACCAGCTCTCAGACGTGCCAGAAGCACGTGCCGGACACGCCGGAACCACCTACTAGAGAGACCGGAACCACCTGCCAGACCCGCCTGAACCACCTGCTGAGTACGCTGGAACAACCTGCTCTACTCGCTGGAGCCACCTGCTGGACACGCCAAAATCACCTGATGGCTACGCCAGCACCACTCGGCAGACAAGCCAGAATCACCTGCAGGGTATGCCGGAACCACCTCTCAGACGTGCCAGAACCCCTTGTCGGACACTCCGGAATCACCTGTCAGGCATGCCGGAACCACCTCTCGAGCGTGCCAGAATGACGTGCCAGAGACACCGGATGCACCTGCCGAGCACGCCGGAACCTCCTCTTCGACTCGCCGGAACCACCAGCCAGAGACGCCAAAATCCCCTGCCAGGTAGGCCAGAATCACATGGCGGACGCTCCGGAATCTCCCGCCGGGAAGGTAGGAACCACCTCTCAAACATACTGGAAGCACGTGCCGGACATGCCGGCACCACGTACTGGACAGACCAGAAACACCTGCCGGACCTGCCTGAACCACCTGCTGAGCACACCGGAACAACTTGCTCGACTCGCTGGAGCCACCTGCTGGACACCCCAAAATCACCAGCCAGCTATGCCAGAGCCACTTGCCGTACACTCCGGAATCACCTGCTGGTTACACCAGAGCCACTTGGTGGACAATCCAGAATCACCTGCCGGACATGCCAGAACCACCTGTCACACATGCCGGAACCACGTGCCTGACACGCCGGAACCACCTCGCGGACAGACCGGAACCACCTACCAGACATGCCTGAACCACCTGCCGAGCATGCCGGAACCACCTGCCGGACACGCCAAAACCACCTGCGGGCTAGGCCAGAACCACTTGTAGGACTCTCCTGGAGCACCTGCCGGGCATGCGGGAACCACCTCTCAGACGTGCCAGAACCACGTGCGGCACATGACGGAACCCATTACCGGACAGACCGGAACCACCTGCTGGACACGCCAGAATCACCTGCCAAGAACACCGGAACCACCTGAACAGCTCGCCAGAAACACCTGCCGGACATGCCAAAATCACCTGCCGGCTACACCAGAACCTCTTGCCGGACACTCCGGAATCACCTGCCAGACATGATGCAACCAAATGTCAGACGTGCCAGAACCACGTGCCAGAGACACCGGATGCAACTGCCGAGCATGCCGGAACCTCCTGCTCAACTCGCTGTAACCACCTGCCGGGGACGCCAAAATCACCTGTCAGCTAGGCCAGAACCACGTGGCGGACTCTATGGAATCACCCGCCGGGCATGCCGGAACCAGCTCTCAGACGTGCCAGAAGCACGTGCCGGACACGCCGAACCACCTACTAGAGAGACCGGAACCACCTGCCAGACCCGCCTGAACCACCTGCTGAGTACGCTGGAACAACCTGCTCTACTCGCTGGAGCCACCTGCTGGACACGCCAAAATCACCTGATGGCTACGCCAGCACCACTCGGCAGACAAGCCAGAATCACCTGCAGGGTATGCCGGAACCACCTCTCAGACGTGCCAGAACCCCTTGTCGGACACTCCGGAATCACCTGTCAGGCATGCCGGAACCACCTCTCGAGCGTGCCAGAATGACGTGCCAGAGACACCGGATGCACCTGCCGAGCACGCCGGAACCTCCTCTTCGACTCGCCGGAACCACCAGCCAGAGACGCCAAAATCCCCTGCCAGGTAGGCCAGAATCACATGGCGGACGCTCCGGAATCTCCCGCCGGGAAGGTAGGAACCACCTCTCAAACATACTGGAAGCACGTGCCGGACATGCCGGCACCACGTACTGGACAGACCAGAAACACCTGCCGGACCTGCCTGAACCACCTGCTGAGCACACCGAACAACTTGCTCGACTCGCTGGAGCCACCTGCTGGACACCCCAAAATCACCAGCCAGCTATGCCAGAGCCACTTGCCGTACACTCCGGAATCACCTGCTGGTTACACCAGAGCCACTTGGTGGACAATCCAGAATCACCTGCCGGACATGCCAGAACCACCTGTCACACATGCCGGAACCACGTGCCTGACACGCCGGAACCACCTCGCGGACAGACCGGAACCACCTACCAGACATGCCTGAACCACCTGCCGAGCATGCCGGAACCACCTGCCGGACACGCCAAAACCACCTGCGGGCTAGGCCAGAACCACTTGTAGGACTCTCCTGGAGCACCTGCCGGGCATGCGGGAACCACCTCTCAGACGTGCCAGAACCACGTGCGGCACATGACGGAACCCATTACCGGACAGACCGGAACCACCTGCTGGACACGCCAGAATCACCTGCCAAGAACACCGGAACCACCTGAACAGCTCGCCAGAAACACCTGCCGGACATGCCAAAATCACCTGCCGGCTACACCAGAACCTCTTGCCGGACACTCCGGAATCACCTGCCAGACATGATGCAACCAAATGTCAGACGTGCCAGAACCACGTGCCAGAGACACCGGATGCAACTGCCGAGCATGCCGGAACCTCCTGCTCAACTCGCTGTAACCACCTGCCGGGGACGCCAAAATCACCTGTCAGCTAGGCCAGAACCACGTGGCGGACTCTATGGAATCACCCGCCGGGCATGCCGGAACCAGCTCTCAGACGTGCCAGAAGCACGTGCCGGACACGCCGGAACCACCTACTAGAGAGACCGGAACCACCTGCCAGACCCGCCTGAACCACCTGCTGAGTACGCTGGAACAACCTGCTCTACTCGCTGGAGCCACCTGCTGGACACGCCAAAATCACCTGATGGCTACGCCAGCACCACTCGGCAGACAAGCCAGAATCACCTGCAGGGTATGCCGGAACCACCTCTCAGACGTGCCAGAACCCCTTGTCGGACACTCCGGAATCACCTGTCAGGCATGCCGGAACCACCTCTCGAGCGTGCCAGAATGACGTGCCAGAGACACCGGATGCACCTGCCGAGCACGCCGGAACCTCCTCTTCGACTCGCCGGAACCACCAGCCAGAGACGCCAAAATCCCCTGCCAGGTAGGCCAGAATCACATGGCGACGCTCCGGAATCTCCCGCCGGGAAGGTAGGAACCACCTCTCAAACATACTGGAAGCACGTGCCGGACATGCCGGCACCCACGTACTGGACAGACCAGAAACACCTGCCGGACCTGCCTGAACCACCTGCTGAGCACACCGGAACAACTTGCTCGACTCGCTGGAGCCACCTGCTGGACACCCCAAAATCACCAGCCAGCTATGCCAGAGCCACTTGCCGTACACTCCGGAATCACCTGCTGGTTACACCAGAGCCACTTGGTGGACAATCCAGAATCACCTGCCGGACATGCCAGAACCACCTGTCACACATGCCGGAACCACGTGCCTGACACGCCGGAACCACCTCGCGGACAGACCGGAACCACCTACCAGACATGCCTGAACCACCTGCCGAGCATGCCGGAACCACCTGCCGGACACGCCAAAACCACCTGCGGGCTAGGCCAGAACCACTTGTAGGACTCTCCTGGAGCACCTGCCGGGCATGCGGGAACCACCTCTCAGACGTGCCAGAACCACGTGCGGCACATGACGGAACCCATTACCGGACAGACCGGAACCACCTGCTGGACACGCCAGAATCACCTGCCAAGAACACCGGAACCACCTGAACAGCTCGCCAGAAACACCTGCCGGACATGCCAAAATCACCTGCCGGCTACACCAGAACCTCTTGCCGGACACTCCGGAATCACCTGCCAGACATGATGCAACCAAATGTCAGACGTGCCAGAACCACGTGCCAGAGACACCGGATGCAACTGCGAGCATGCCGGAACCTCCTGCTCAACTCGCTGTAACCACCTGCCGGGGACGCCAAAATCACCTGTCAGCTAGGCCAGAACCACGTGGCGGACTCTATGGAATCACCCGCCGGGCATGCCGGAACCAGCTCTCAGACGTGCCAGAAGCACGTGCCGGACACGCCGGAACCACCTACTAGAGAGACCGGAACCACCTGCCAGACCCGCCTGAACCACCTGCTGAGTACGCTGGAACAACCTGCTCTACTCGCTGGAGCCACCTGCTGGACACGCCAAAATCACCTGATGGCTACGCCAGCACCACTCGGCAGACAAGCCAGAATCACCTGCAGGGTATGCCGGAACCACCTCTCAGACGTGCCAGAACCCCTTGTCGGACACTCCGGAATCACCTGTCAGGCATGCCGGAACCACCTCTCGAGCGTGCCAGAATGACGTGCCAGAGACACCGGATGCACCTGCCGAGCACGCCGGAACCTCCTCTTCGACTCGCCGGAACCACCAGCCAGAGACGCCAAAATCCCCTGCCAGGTAGGCCAGAATCACATGGCGGACGCTCCGGAATCTCCCGCCGGGAAGGTAGGAACCACCTCTCAAACATACTGGAAGCACGTGCCGGACATGCCGGCACCACGTACTGGACAGACCAGAAACACCTGCCGGACCTGCCTGAACCACCTGCTGAGCACACCGGAACAACTTGCTCGACTCGCTGGAGCCACCTGCTGGACACCCCAAAATCACCAGCCAGCTATGCCAGAGCCACTTGCCGTACACTCCGGAATCACCTGCTGGTTACACCAGAGCCACTTGGTGGACAATCCAGAATCACCTGCCGGACATGCCAGAACCACCTGTCACACATGCCGGAACCACGTGCCTGACACGCCGGAACCACCTCGCGGACAGACCGGAACCACCTACCAGACATGCCTGAACCACCTGCCGAGCATGCCGGAACCACCTGCCGGACACGCCAAAACCACCTGCGGGCTAGGCCAGAACCACTTGTAGGACTCTCCTGGAGCACCTGCCGGGCATGCGGGAACCACCTCTCAGACGTGCCAGAACCACGTGCGGCACATGACGGAACCCATTACCGGACAGACCGGAACCACCTGCTGGACACGCCAGAATCACCTGCCAAGAACACCGGAACCACCTGAACAGCTCGCCAGAAACACCTGCCGGACATGCCAAAATCACCTGCCGGCTACACCAGAACCTCTTGCCGGACACTCCGGAATCACCTGCCAGACATGATGCAACCAAATGTCAGACGTGCCAGAACCACGTGCCAGAGACACCGGATGCAACTGCCGAGCATGCCGGAACCTCCTGCTCAACTCGCTGTAACCACCTGCCGGGGACGCCAAAATCACCTGTCAGCTAGGCCAGAACCACGTGGCGGACTCTATGGAATCACCCGCCGGGCATGCCGGAACCAGCTCTCAGACGTGCCAGAAGCACGTGCCGGACACGCCGGAACCACCTACTAGAGAGACCGGAACCACCTGCCAGACCCGCCTGAACCACCTGCTGAGTACGCTGGAACAACCTGCTCTACTCGCTGGAGCCACCTGCTGGACACGCCAAAATCACCTGATGGCTACGCCAGCACCACTCGGCAGACAAGCCAGAATCACCTGCAGGGTATGCCGGAACCACCTCTCAGACGTGCCAGAACCCCTTGTCGGACACTCCGGAATCACCTGTCAGGCATGCCGGAACCACCTCTCGAGCGTGCCAGAATGACGTGCCAGAGACACCGGATGCACCTGCCGAGCACGCCGGAACCTCCTCTTCGACTCGCCGGAACCACCAGCCAGAGACGCCAAAATCCCCTGCCAGGTAGGCCAGAATCACATGGCGGACGCTCCGGAATCTCCCGCCGGGAAGGTAGGAACCACCTCTCAAACATACTGGAAGCACGTGCCGGACATGCCGGCACCACGTACTGGACAGACCAGAAACACCTGCCGGACCTGCCTGAACCACCTGCTGAGCACACCGGAACAACTTGCTCGACTCGCTGGAGCCACCTGCTGGACACCCCAAAATCACCAGCCAGCTATGCCAGAGCCACTTGCCGTACACTCCGGAATCACCTGCTGGTTACACCAGAGCCACTTGGTGGACAATCCAGAATCACCTGCCGGACATGCCAGAACCACCTGTCACACATGCCGGAACCACGTGCCTGACACGCCGGAACCACCTCGCGGACAGACCGGAACCACCTACCAGACATGCCTGAACCACCTGCCGAGCATGCCGGAACCACCTGCCGGACACGCCAAAACCACCTGCGGGCTAGGCCAGAACCACTTGTAGGACTCTCCTGGAGCACCTGCCGGGCATGCGGGAACCACCTCTCAGACGTGCCAGAACCACGTGCGGCACATGACGGAACCCATTACCGGACAGACCGGAACCACCTGCTGGACACGCCAGAATCACCTGCCAAGAACACCGGAACCACCTGAACAGCTCGCCAGAAACACCTGCCGGACATGCCAAAATCACCTGCCGGCTACACCAGAACCTCTTGCCGGACACTCCGGAATCACCTGCCAGACATGATGCAACCAAATGTCAGACGTGCCAGAACCACGTGCCAGAGACACCGGATGCAACTGCCGAGCATGCCGGAACCTCCTGCTCAACTCGCTGTAACCACCTGCCGGGGACGCCAAAATCACCTGTCAGCTAGGCCAGAACCACGTGGCGGACTCTATGGAATCACCCGCCGGGCATGCCGGAACCAGCTCTCAGACGTGCCAGAAGCACGTGCCGGACACGCCGGAACCACCTACTAGAGAGACCGGAACCACCTGCCAGACCCGCCTGAACCACCTGCTGAGTACGCTGGAACAACCTGCTCTACTCGCTGGAGCCACCTGCTGGACACGCCAAAATCACCTGATGGCTACGCCAGCACCACTCGGCAGACAAGCCAGAATCACCTGCAGGGTATGCCGGAACCACCTCTCAGACGTGCCAGAACCCCTTGTCGGACACTCCGGAATCACCTGTCAGGCATGCCGGAACCACCTCTCGAGCGTGCCAGAATGACGTGCCAGAGACACGGATGCACCTGCCGAGCACGCCGGAACCTCCTCTTCGACTCGCCGGAACCACCAGCCAGAGACGCCAAAATCCCCTGCCAGGTAGGCCAGAATCACATGGCGGACGCTCCGGAATCTCCCGCCGGGAAGGTAGGAACCACCTCTCAAACATACTGGAAGCACGTGCCGGACATGCCGGCACCACGTACTGGACAGACCAGAAACACCTGCCGGACCTGCCTGAACCACCTGCTGAGCACACCGGAACAACTTGCTCGACTCGCTGGAGCCACCTGCTGGACACCCCAAAATCACCAGCCAGCTATGCCAGAGCCACTTGCCGTACACTCCGGAATCACCTGCTGGTTACACCAGAGCCACTTGGTGGACAATCCAGAATCACCTGCCGGACATGCCAGAACCACCTGTCACACATGCCGGAACCACGTGCCTGACACGCCGGAACCACCTCGCGGACAGACCGGAACCACCTACCAGACATGCCTGAACCACCTGCCGAGCATGCCGGAACCACCTGCCGGACACGCCAAAACCACCTGCGGGCTAGGCCAGAACCACTTGTAGGACTCTCCTGGAGCACCTGCCGGGCATGCGGGAACCACCTCTCAGACGTGCCAGAACCACGTGCGGCACATGACGGAACCCATTACCGGACAGACCGGAACCACCTGCTGGACACGCCAGAATCACCTGCCAAGAACACCGGAACCACCTGAACAGCTCGCCAGAAACACCTGCCGGACATGCCAAAATCACCTGCCGGCTACACCAGAACCTCTTGCCGGACACTCCGGAATCACCTGCCAGACATGATGCAACCAAATGTCAGACGTGCCAGAACCACGTGCCAGAGACACCGGATGCAACTGCCGAGCATGCCGGAACCTCCTGCTCAACTCGCTGTAACCACCTGCCGGGGACGCCAAAATCACCTGTCAGCTAGGCCAGAACCACGTGGCGGACTCTATGGAATCACCCGCCGGGCATGCCGGAACCAGCTCTCAGACGTGCCAGAAGCACGTGCCGGACACGCCGGAACCACCTACTAGAGAGACCGGAACCACCTGCCAGACCCGCCTGAACCACCTGCTGAGTACGCTGGAACAACCTGCTCTACTCGCTGGAGCCACCTGCTGGACACGCCAAAATCACCTGATGGCTACGCCAGCACCACTCGGCAGACAAGCCAGAATCACCTGCAGGGTATGCCGGAACCACCTCTCAGACGTGCCAGAACCCCTTGTCGGACACTCCGGAATCACCTGTCAGGCATGCCGGAACCACCTCTCGAGCGTGCCAGAATGACGTGCCAGAGACACCGGATGCACCTGCCGAGCACGCCGGAACCTCCTCTTCGACTCGCCGGAACCACCAGCCAGAGACGCCAAAATCCCCTGCCAGGTAGGCCAGAATCACATGGCGGACGCTCCGGAATCTCCCGCCGGGAAGGTAGGAACCACCTCTCAAACATACTGGAAGCACGTGCCGGACATGCCGGCACCACGTACTGGACAGACCAGAAACACCTGCCGGACCTGCCTGAACCACCTGCTGAGCACACCGGAACAACTTGCTCGACTCGCTGGAGCCACCTGCTGGACACCCCAAAATCACCAGCCAGCTATGCCAGAGCCACTTGCCGTACACTCCGGAATCACCTGCTGGTTACACCAGAGCCACTTGGTGGACAATCCAGAATCACCTGCCGGACATGCCAGAACCACCTGTCACACATGCCGGAACCACGTGCCTGACACGCCGGAACCACCTCGCGGACAGACCGGAACCACCTACCAGACATGCCTGAACCACCTGCCGAGCATGCCGGAACCACCTGCCGGACACGCCAAAACCACCTGCGGGCTAGGCCAGAACCACTTGTAGGACTCTCCTGGAGCACCTGCCGGGCATGCGGGAACCACCTCTCAGACGTGCCAGAACCACGTGCGGCACATGACGGAACCCATTACCGGACAGACCGGAACCACCTGCTGGACACGCCAGAATCACCTGCCAAGAACACCGGAACCACCTGAACAGCTCGCCAGAAACACCTGCCGGACATGCCAAAATCACCTGCCGGCTACACCAGAACCTCTTGCCGGACACTCCGGAATCACCTGCCAGACATGATGCAACCAAATGTCAGACGTGCCAGAACCACGTGCCAGAGACACCGGATGCAACTGCCGAGCATGCCGGAACCTCCTGCTCAACTCGCTGTAACCACCTGCCGGGGACGCCAAAATCACCTGTCAGCTAGGCCAGAACCACGTGGCGGACTCTATGGAATCACCCGCCGGGCATGCCGGAACCAGCTCTCAGACGTGCCAGAAGCACGTGCCGGACACGCCGGAACCACCTACTAGAGAGACCGGAACCACCTGCCAGACCCGCCTGAACCACCTGCTGAGTACGCTGGAACAACCTGCTCTACTCGCTGGAGCCACCTGCTGGACACGCCAAAATCACCTGATGGCTACGCCAGCACCACTCGGCAGACAAGCCAGAATCACCTGCAGGGTATGCCGGAACCACCTCTCAGACGTGCCAGAACCCCTTGTCGGACACTCCGGAATCACCTGTCAGGCATGCCGGAACCACCTCTCGAGCGTGCCAGAATGACGTGCCAGAGACACCGGATGCACCTGCCGAGCACGCCGGAACCTCCTCTTCGACTCGCCGGAACCACCAGCCAGAGACGCCAAAATCCCCTGCCAGGTAGGCCAGAATCACATGGCGGACGCTCCGGAATCTCCCGCCGGGAAGGTAGGAACCACCTCTCAAACATACTGGAAGCACGTGCCGGACATGCCGGCACCACGTACTGGACAGACCAGAAACACCTGCCGGACCTGCCTGAACCACCTGCTGAGCACACCGGAACAACTTGCTCGACTCGCTGGAGCCACCTGCTGGACACCCCAAAATCACCAGCCAGCTATGCCAGAACCACTTGCCGTACACTCCGGAATCACCTGCTGGTTACACCAGAGCCACTTGGTGGACAATCCAGAATCACCTGCCGGACATGCCAGAACCACCTGTCACACATGCCGGAACCACGTGCCTGACACGCCGGAACCACCTCGCGGACAGACCGGAACCACCTACCAGACATGCCTGAACCACCTGCCGAGCATGCCGGAACCACCTGCCGGACACGCCAAAACCACCTGCGGGCTAGGCCAGAACCACTTGTAGGACTCTCCTGGAGCACCTGCCGGGCATGCGGGAACCACCTCTCAGACGTGCCAGAACCACGTGCGGCACATGACGGAACCCATTACCGGACAGACCGGAACCACCTGCTGGACACGCCAGAATCACCTGCCAAGAACACCGGAACCACCTGAACAGCTCGCCAGAAACACCTGCCGGACATGCCAAAATCACCTGCCGGCTACACCAGAACCTCTTGCCGGACACTCCGGAATCACCTGCCAGACATGATGCAACCAAATGTCAGACGTGCCAGAACCACGTGCCAGAGACACCGGATGCAACTGCCGAGCATGCCGGAACCTCCTGCTCAACTCGCTGTAACCACCTGCCGGGGACGCCAAAATCACCTGTCAGCTAGGCCAGAACCACGTGGCGGACTCTATGGAATCACCCGCCGGGCATGCCGGAACCAGCTCTCAGACGTGCCAGAAGCACGTGCCGGACACGCCGGAACCACCTACTAGAGAGACCGGAACCACCTGCCAGACCCGCCTGAACCACCTGCTGAGTACGCTGGAACAACCTGCTCTACTCGCTGGAGCCACCTGCTGGACACGCCAAAATCACCTGATGGCTACGCCAGCACCACTCGGCAGACAAGCCAGAATCACCTGCAGGGTATGCCGGAACCACCTCTCAGACGTGCCAGAACCCCTTGTCGGACACTCCGGAATCACCTGTCAGGCATGCCGGAACCACCTCTCGAGCGTGCCAGAATGACGTGCCAGAGACACCGGATGCACCTGCCGAGCACGCCGGAACCTCCTCTTCGACTCGCCGGAACCACCAGCCAGAGACGCCAAAATCCCCTGCCAGGTAGGCCAGAATCACATGGCGGACGCTCCGGAATCTCCCGCCGGGAAGGTAGGAACCACCTCTCAAACATACTGGAAGCACGTGCCGGACATGCCGGCACCACGTACTGGACAGACCAGAAACACCTGCCGGACCTGCCTGAACCACCTGCTGAGCACACCGGAACAACTTGCTCGACTCGCTGGAGCCACCTGCTGGACACCCCAAAATCACCAGCCAGCTATGCCAGAGCCACTTGCCGTACACTCCGGAATCACCTGCTGGTTACACAGAGCCACTTGGTGGACAATCCAGAATCACCTGCCGGACATGCCAGAACCACCTGTCACACATGCCGGAACCACGTGCCTGACACGCCGGAACCACCTCGCGGACAGACCGGAACCACCTACCAGACATGCCTGAACCACCTGCCGAGCATGCCGGAACCACCTGCCGGACACGCCAAAACCACCTGCGGGCTAGGCCAGAACCACTTGTAGGACTCTCCTGGAGCACCTGCCGGGCATGCGGGAACCACCTCTCAGACGTGCCAGAACCACGTGCGGCACATGACGGAACCCATTACCGGACAGACCGGAACCACCTGCTGGACACGCCAGAATCACCTGCCAAGAACACCGGAACCACCTGAACAGCTCGCCAGAAACACCTGCCGGACATGCCAAAATCACCTGCCGGCTACACCAGAACCTCTTGCCGGACACTCCGGAATCACCTGCCAGACATGATGCAACCAAATGTCAGACGTGCCAGAACCACGTGCCAGAGACACCGGATGCAACTGCCGAGCATGCCGGAACCTCCTGCTCAACTCGCTGTAACCACCTGCCGGGGACGCCAAAATCACCTGTCAGCTAGGCCAGAACCACGTGGCGGACTCTATGGAATCACCCGCCGGCATGCCGGAACCAGCTCTCAGACGTGCCAGAAGCACGTGCCGGACACGCCGGAACCACCTACTAGAGAGACCGGAACCACCTGCCAGACCCGCCTGAACCACCTGCTGAGTACGCTGGAACAACCTGCTCTACTCGCTGGAGCCACCTGCTGGACACGCCAAATCACCTGATGGCTACGCCAGCACCACTCGGCAGACAAGCCAGAATCACCTGCAGGGTATGCCGGAACCACCTCTCAGACGTGCCAGAACCCCTTGTCGGACACTCCGGAATCACCTGTCAGGCATGCCGGAACCACCTCTCGAGCGTGCCAGAATGACGTGCCAGAGACACCGGATGCACCTGCCGAGCACGCCGGAACCTCCTCTTCGACTCGCCGGAACCACCAGCCAGAGACGCCAAAATCCCCTGCCAGGTAGGCCAGAATCACATGGCGGACGCTCCGGAATCTCCCGCCGGGAAGGTAGGAACCACCTCTCAAACATACTGGAAGCACGTGCCGGACATGCCGGCACCACGTACTGGACAGACCAGAAACACCTGCCGGACCTGCCTGAACCACCTGCTGAGCACACCGGAACAACTTGCTCGACTCGCTGGAGCCACCTGCTGGACACCCCAAAATCACCAGCCAGCTATGCCAGAGCCACTTGCCGTACACTCCGGAATCACCTGCTGGTTACACCAGAGCCACTTGGTGGACAATCCAGAATCACCTGCCGGACATGCCAGAACCACCTGTCACACATGCCGGAACCACGTGCCTGACACGCCGGAACCACCTCGCGGACAGACCGGAACCACCTACCAGACATGCCTGAACCACCTGCCGAGCATGCCGGAACCACCTGCCGGACACGCCAAAACCACCTGCGGGCTAGGCCAGAACCACTTGTAGGACTCTCCTGGAGCACCTGCCGGGCATGCGGGAACCACCTCTCAGACGTGCCAGAACCACGTGCGGCACATGACGGAACCCATTACCGGACAGACCGGAACCACCTGCTGGACACGCCAGAATCACCTGCCAAGAACACCGGAACCACCTGAACAGCTCGCCAGAAACACCTGCCGGACATGCCAAAATCACCTGCCGGCTACACCAGAACCTCTTGCCGGACACTCCGGAATCACCTGCCAGACATGATGCAACCAAATGTCAGACGTGCCAGAACCACGTGCCAGAGACACCGGATGCAACTGCCGAGCATGCCGGAACCTCCTGCTCAACTCGCTGTAACCACCTGCCGGGGACGCCAAAATCACCTGTCAGCTAGGCCAGAACCACGTGGCGGACTCTATGGAATCACCCGCCGGGCATGCCGGAACCAGCTCTCAGACGTGCCAGAAGCACGTGCCGGACACGCCGGAACCACCTACTAGAGAGACCGGAACCACCTGCCAGACCCGCCTGAACCACCTGCTGAGTACGCTGGAACAACCTGCTCTACTCGCTGGAGCCACCTGCTGGACACGCCAAAATCACCTGATGGCTACGCCAGCACCACTCGGCAGACAAGCCAGAATCACCTGCAGGGTATGCCGGAACCACCTCTCAGACGTGCCAGAACCCCTTGTCGGACACTACCGGTAATCACCTGTCAGGCATGCCGGAACCACCTCTCGAGCGTGCCAGAATGACGTGCCAGAGACACCGGATGCACCTGCCGAGCACGCCGGAACCTCCTCTTCGACTCGCCGGAACCACCAGCCAGAGACGCCAAAAATCCCCTGCCAGGTAGGCCAGAATCACATGGCGGACGCTCCGGAATCTCCCGCCGGGAAGGTAGGAACCACCTCTCAAACATACTGGAAGCACGTGCGGACATGCCCGGCACCACGTACTGGACAGACCAGAAACACCTGCCGGACCTGCCTGAACCACCTGCTGAGCACACCGGAACAACTTGCTCGACTCGCTGGAGCCACCTGCTGGACACCCCAAAATCACCAGCCAGCTATGCCAGAGCCACTTGCCGTACACTCCGGAATCACCTGCTGGTTACACAGAGCCACTTGGTGGACAATCCAGAATCACCTGCCGGACATGCCAGAACCACCTGTCACACATGCGGAACCACGTGCCTGACACGCCGGAACCACCTCGCGGACAGACCGGAACCACCTACCAGACATGCCTGAACCAACCTGCCGAGCATGCCGGAACCACCTGCCGGACACGCCAAAACCACCTGCGGGCTAGGCCAGAACCACTTGTAGGACTCTCCTGGAGCACCTGCCGGGCATGCGGGAACCACCTCTCAGACGTGCCAGAACCACGTGCGGCACATGACGGAACCCATTACCGGACAGACCGGAACCACCTGCTGGACACGCCAGAATCACCTGCCAAGAACACCGGAACCACCTGAACAGCTCGCCAGAAACACCTGCCGGACATGCCAAAATCACCTGCCGGCTACACCAGAACCTCTTGCCGGACACTCCGGAATCACCTGCCAGACATGATGCAACCAAATGTCAGACGTGCCAGAACCACGTGCCAGAGACACCGGATGCAACTGCCGAGCATGCCGGAACCTCCTGCTCAACTCGCTGTAACCACCTGCCGGGGACGCCAAAATCACCTGTCAGCTAGGCCAGAACCACGTGGCGGACTCTATGGAATCACCCGCCGGGCATGCCGGAACCAGCTCTCAGACGTGCCAGAAGCACGTGCCGGACACGCCGGAACCACCTACTAGAGAGACCGGAACCACCTGCCAGACCCGCCTGAACCACCTGCTGAGTACGCTGGAACAACCTGCTCTACTCGCTGGAGCCACCTGCTGGACACGCCAAAATCACCTGATGGCTACGCCAGCACCACTCGGCAGACAAGCCAGAATCACCTGCAGGGTATGCCGGAACCACCTCTCAGACGTGCCAGAACCCCTTGTCGGACACTCCGGAATCACCTGTCAGGCATGCCGGAACCACCTCTCGAGCGTGCCAGAATGACGTGCCAGAGACACCGGATGCACCTGCCGAGCACGCCGGAACCTCCTCTTCGACTCGCCGGAACCACCAGCCAGAGACGCCAAAATCCCCTGCCAGGTAGGCCAGAATCACATGGCGGACGCTCCGGAATCTCCCGCCGGGAAGGTAGGAACCACCTCTCAAACATACTGGAAGCACGTGCCGGACATGCCGGCACCACGTACTGGACAGACCAGAAACACCTGCCGGACCTGCCTGAACCACCTGCTGAGCACACCGGAACAACTTGCTCGACTCGCTGGAGCCACCTGCTGGACACCCCAAAATCACCAGCCAGCTATGCCAGAACCACTTGCCGTACACTCCGGAATCACCTGCTGGTTACACCAGAGCCACTTGGTGACAATCCAGAATCACCTGCCGGACATGCCAGAACCACCTGTCCACACATGCAGGAACCACGTGCCTGACACGCCGGAACCACCTCGCGGACAGACCGGAACCACCTACCAGACATGCCTGAACCACCTGCCGAGCATGCCGGAACCACCTGCCGGACACGCCAAAACCACCTGCGGGCTAGGCCAGAACCACTTGTAGGACTCTCCTGGAGCACCTGCCGGGCATGCGGGAACCACCTCTCAGACGTGCCAGAACCACGTGCGGCACATGACAGGAACCCATTACCGGACAGACCGGAACCACCTGCTGGACACGCCAGAATCACCTGCCAAGAACACCGGAACCACCTGAACAGCTCGCCAGAAACACCTGCCGGACATGCCAAAATCACCTGCCGGCTACACCAGAACCTCTTGCCGGACACTCCGGAATCACCTGCCAGACATGATGCAACCAAATGTCAGACGTGCCAGAACCACGTGCCAGAGACAACGGATGCAACTGCCGAGCATGCCGGAACCCTCCTGCTCAACTCGCTGTAACCACCTGCCGGGGACGCCAAAATCACCTGTCAGCTAGGCCAGAACCACGTGGCGGACTCTATGGAATCACCCGCCGGGCATGCCGGAACCAGCTCTCAGACGTGCCAGAAGCACGTGCCGGACACGCCGGAACCACCTACTAGAGAGACCGGAACCACCTGCCAGACCCGCCTGAACCACCTGCTGAGTACGCTGGAACAACCTGCTCTACTCGCTGGAGCCACCTGCTGGACACGCCAAAATCACCTGATGGCTACGCCAGCACCACTCGGCAGACAAGCCAGAATCACCTGCAGGGTATGCCGGAACCACCTCTCAGACGTGCCAGAACCCCTTGTCGGACACTCCGGAATCACCTGTCAGGCATGCCGGAACCACCTCTCGAGCGTGCCAGAATGACGTGCCAGAGACACCGGATGCACCTGCCGAGCACGCCGGAACCTCCTCTTCGACTCGCCGGAACCACCAGCCAGAGACGCCAAAATCCCCTGCCAGGTAGGCCAGAATCACATGGCGGACGCTCCGGAATCTCCCGCCGGGAAGGTAGGAACCACCTCTCAAACATACTGGAAGCACGTGCCGGACATGCCGGCACCACGTACTGGACAGACCAGAAACACCTGCCGGACCTGCCTGAACCACCTGCTGAGCACACCGGAACAACTTGCTCGACTCGCTGGAGCCACCTGCTGGACACCCCAAAATCACCAGCCAGCTATGCCAGAGCCACTTGCCGTACACTCCGGAATCACCTGCTGGTTACACCAGAGCCCACTTGGTGGACAATCCAGAATCACCTGCCGGACATGCCAGAACCACCTGTCACACATGCCGGAACCACGTGCCTGACACGCCGGAACCACCTCGCGGACAGACCGGAACCACCTACCAGACATGCCTGAACCACCTGCCGAGCATGCCGGAACCACCTGCCGGACACGCCAAAACCACCTGCGGGCTAGGCCAGAACCACTTGTAGGACTCTCCTGGAGCACCTGCCGGGCATGCGGGAACCACCTCTCAGACGTGCCAGAACCACGTGCGGCACATGACGGAACCCATTACCGGACAGACCGGAACCACCTGCTGGACACGCCAGAATCACCTGCCAAGAACACCTGAACCACCTGAACAGCTCGCCAGAAACACCTGCCGGACATGCCAAAATCACCTGCCGGCTACACCAGAACCTCTTGCCGGACACTCCGGAATCACCTGCCAGACATGATGCAACCAAATGTCAGACGTGCCAGAACCACGTGCCAGAGACACCGGATGCAACTGCCGAGCATGCCGGAACCTCCTGCTCAACTCGCTGTAACCACCTGCCGGGGACGCCAAAATCACCTGTCAGCTAGGCCAGAACCACGTGGCGGACTCTATGGAATCACCCGCCGGGCATGCCGGAACCAGCTCTCAGACGTGCCAGAAGCACGTGCCGGACACGCCGGAACCACCTACTAGAGAGACCGGAACCACCTGCCAGACCCGCCTGAACCACCTGCTGAGTACGCTGGAACAACCTGCTCTACTCGCTGGAGCCACCTGCTGGACACGCCAAAATCACCTGATGGCTACGCCAGCACCACTCGGCAGACAAGCCAGAATCACCTGCAGGGTATGCCGGAACCACCTCTCAGACGTGCCAGAACCCCTTGTCGGACACTCCGGAATCACCTGTCAGGCATGCCGGAACCACCTCTCGAGCGTGCCAGAATGACGTGCCAGAGACACCGGATGCACCTGCCGAGCACGCCGGAACCTCCTCTTCGACTCGCCGAACCACCAGCCAGAGACGCCAAAATCCCCTGCCAGGTAGGCCAGAATCACATGGCGGACGCTCCGGAATCTCCCGCCGGGAAGGTAGGAACCACCTCTCAAACATACTGGAAGCACGTGCCGGACATGCCGGCACCACGTACTGGACAGACCAGAAACACCTGCCGGACCTGCCTGAACCACCTGCTGAGCACACCGGAACAACTTGCTCGACTCGCTGGAGCCACCTGCTGGACACCCCAAAATCACCAGCCAGCTATGCCAGAGCCACTTGCCGTACACTCCGGAATCACCTGCTGGTTACACCAGAGCCACTTGGTGGACAATCCAGAATCACCTGCCGGACATGCCAGAACCACCTGTCACACATGCCGGAACCACGTGCCTGACACGCCGGAACCACCTCGCGGACAGACCGGAACCACCTACCAGACATGCCTGAACCACCTGCCGAGCATGCCGGAACCACCTGCCGGACACGCCAAAACCACCTGCGGGCTAGGCCAGAACCACTTGTAGGACTCTCCTGGAGCACCTGCCGGGCATGCGGGAACCACCTCTCAGACGTGCCAGAACCACGTGCGGCACATGACGGAACCCATTACCGGACAGACCGGAACCACCTGCTGGACACGCCAGAATCACCTGCCAAGAACACCGGAACCACCTGAACAGCTCGCCAGAAACACCTGCCGGACATGCCAAAATCACCTGCCGGCTACACCAGAACCTCTTGCCGGACACTCCGGAATCACCTGCCAGACATGATGCAACCAAATGTCAGACGTGCCAGAACCACGTGCCAGAGACACCGGATGCAACTGCCGAGCATGCCGGAACCTCCTGCTCAACTCGCTGTAACCACCTGCCGGGGACGCCAAAATCACCTGTCAGCTAGGCCAGAACCACGTGGCGGACTCTATGGAATCACCCGCCGGGCATGCCGGAACCAGCTCTCAGACGTGCCAGAAGCACGTGCCGGACACGCCGGAACCACCTACTAGAGAGACCGGAACCACCTGCCAGACCCGCCTGAACCACCTGCTGAGTACGCTGGAACAACCTGCTCTACTCGCTGGAGCCACCTGCTGGACACGCCAAAATCACCTGATGGCTACGCCAGCACCACTCGGCAGACAAGCCAGAATCACCTGCAGGGTATGCCGGAACCACCTCTCAGACGTGCCAGAACCCCTTGTCGGACACTCCGGAATCACCTGTCAGGCATGCCGGAACCACCTCTCGAGCGTGCCAGAATGACGTGCCAGAGACACCGGATGCACCTGCCGAGCACGCCGGAACCTCCTCTTCGACTCGCCGGAACACCAGCCAGAGACGCCAAAATCCCCTGCCAGGTAGGCCAGAATCACATGGCGGACGCTCCGGAATCTCCCGCCGGGAAGGTAGGAACCACCTCTCAAACATACTGGAAGCACGTGCCGGACATGCCGGCACCACGTACTGGACAGACCAGAAACACCTGCCGGACCTGCCTGAACCACCTGCTGAGCACACCGGAACAACTTGCTCGACTCGCTGGAGCCACCTGCTGGACACCCCAAAATCACCAGCCAGCTATGCCAGAGCCACTTGCCGTACACTCCGGAATCACCTGCTGGTTACACCAGAGCCACTTGGTGGACAATCCAGAATCACCTGCCGGACATGCCAGAACCACCTGTCACACATGCCGGAACCACGTGCCTGACACGCCGGAACCACCTCGCGGACAGACCGGAACCACCTACCAGACATGCCTGAACCACTGCCGAGCATGCCGGAACCACCTGCCGGACACGCCAAAACACCTGCGGGCTAGGCCAGAACCACTTGTAGGACTCTCCTGGAGCACCTGCCGGGCATGCGGGAACCACCTCTCAGACGTGCCAGAACCACGTGCGGCACATGACGGAACCCATTACCGGACAGACCGGAACCACCTGCTGGACACGCCAGAATCACCTGCCAAGAACACCGGAACCACCTGAACAGCTCGCCAGAAACACCTGCCGGACATGCCAAAATCACCTGCCGGCTACACCAGAACCTCTTGCCGGACACTCCGGAATCACCTGCCAGACATGATGCAACCAAATGTCAGACGTGCCAGAACCACGTGCCAGAGACACCGGATGCAACTGCCGAGCATGCCGGAACCTCCTGCTCAACTCGCTGTAACCACCTGCCGGGGACGCCAAATCACCTGTCAGCTAGGCCAGAACCACGTGGCGGACTCTATGGAATCACCCGCCGGGCATGCCGGAACCAGCTCTCAGACGTGCCAGAAGCACGTGCCGGACACGCCGGAACCACCTACTAGAGAGACCGGAACCACCTGCCAGACCCGCCTGAACCACCTGCTGAGTACGCTGGAACAACCTGCTCTACTCGCTGGAGCCACCTGCTGGACACGCCAAAATCACCTGATGGCTACGCCAGCACCACTCGGCAGACAAGCCAGAATCACCTGCAGGGTATGCCGGAACCACCTCTCAGACGTGCCAGAACCCCTTGTCGGACACTCCGGAATCACCTGTCAGGCATGCCGGAACCACCTCTCGAGCGTGCCAGAATGACGTGCCAGAGACACCGGATGCACCTGCCGAGCACGCCGGAACCTCCTCTTCGACTCGCCGGAACCACCAGCCAGAGACGCCAAAATCCCCTGCCAGGTAGGCCAGAATCACATGGCGGACGCTCCGGAATCTCCCGCCGGGAAGGTAGGAACCACCTCTCAAACATACTGGAAGCACGTGCCGGACATGCCGGCACCACGTACTGGACAGACCAGAAACACCTGCCGGACCTGCCTGAACCACCTGCTGAGCACACCGGAACAACTTGCTTCGACTCGCTGGAGCCACCTGCTGGACACCCCAAAATCACCAGCCAGCTATGCCAGAACAACTTGCCGTACAATCCGAATCACCTGCTGGTTACACCAGAGCCACTTGGTGGACAATCCAGAATCACCTGCCGGACATGCCAGAACCACCTGTCACACATGCCGGAACCACGTGCCTGACACGCCGGAACCACCTCGCGGACAGACCGGAACCACCTACCAGACATGCCTGAACCACCTGCCGAGCATGCCGGAACCACCTGCCGGACACGCCAAAATCACCTGCGGGCTAGGCCAGAACCACTTGTAGGACTCTCCTGGAGCACCTGCCGGGCATGCGGGAACCACCTCTCCGACGTGCCAGAACCACGTGCGGCACATGACGGAACCCATTACCGGACAGACCGGAACCACCTGCTGGACACGCCCAGAAATCACCTGCCAAGAACACCGGAACCACCTGAACAGCTCGCCAGAAACACCTGCCGGACATGCCAAAATCACCTGCCGGCTACACCAGAACCTCTTGCCGGACACTCCGGAATCACCTGCCAGACATGATGCAACCAAATGTCAGACGTGCCAGAACCACGTGCCAGAGACACCGGATGCAACTGCCGAGCATGCCGGAACCTCCTGCTCAACTCGCTGTAACCACCTGCCGGGGACGCCAAAATCACCTGTCAGCTAGGCCAGAACCACGTGGCGGACTCTATGGAATCACCCGCCGGGCATGCCGGAACCAGCTCTCAGACGTGCCAGAAGCACGTGCCGGACACCGCCGGAACCACCTACTAGAGAGACCGGAACCACCTGCCAGACCCGCCTGAACCACCTGCTGAGTACGCTGGAACAACCTGCTCTACTCGCTGGAGCCACCTGCTGGACACGCCAAAATCACCTGATGGCTACGCCAGCACCACTCGGCAGACAAGCCAGAATCACCTGCAGGGTATGCCGGAACCACCTCTCAGACGTGC
>NW_027225181.1:0-28137 GCF_041296235.1 Equus asinus
CGGCACGTGCTTCCAGTATGTTTGAGAGGTGGTTCCTACCTTCCCGGCGGGAGATTCCGGAGCGTCCGCCATGTGATTCTGGCCTACCTGGCAGGGGATTTTGGCGTCTCTGGCTGGTGGTTCCGGCGAGTCGAAGAGGAGGTTCCGGCGTGCTCGGCAGGTGCATCCGGTGTCTCTGGCACGTCATTCTGGCACGTTCGAGAGGTGGTTCCGGCATGCCTGACAGGTGATTCCGGAGTGTCCGACAAGGGGTTCTGGCACGTCTGAGAGGTGGTTCCGGCATACCCTGCAGGTGATTCTGGCTTGTCTGCCGAGTGGTGCTGGCGTAGCCATCAGGTGATTTTGGCGTGTCCAGCAGGTGGCTCCAGCGAGTAGAGCAGGTTGTTCCAGCGTACTCAGCAGGTGGTTCAGGCGGGTCTGGCAGGTGGTTCCGGTCTCTCTAGTAGGTGGTTCCGGCGTGTCCGGCACGTGCTTCTGGCACGTCTGAGAGCTGGTTCCGGCATGCCCGGCGGGTGATTCCATAGAGTCCGCCACGTGGTTCTGGCCTAGCTGACAGGTGATTTTGGCGTCCCCGGCAGGTGGTTACAGCGAGTTGAGCAGGAGGTTCCGGCATGCTCGGCAGTTGCATCCGGTGTCTCTGGCACGTGGTTCTGGCACGTCTGACATTTGGTTGCATCATGTCTGGCAGGTGATTCCGGAGTGTCCGGCAAGAGGTTCTGGTGTAGCCGGCAGGTGATTTTGGCATGTCCGGCAGGTGTTTCTGGCGAGCTGTTCAGGTGGTTCCGGTGTTCTTGGCAGGTGATTCTGGCGTGTCCAGCAGGTGGTTCCGGTCTGTCCGGTAATGGGTTCCGTCATGTGCCGCACGTGGTTCTGGCACGTCTGAGAGGTGGTTCCCGCATGCCCGGCAGGTGCTCCAGGAGAGTCCTACAAGTGGTTCTGGCCTAGCCCGCAGGTGATTTGGCGTGTCCGGCAGGTGGTTCCGGCATGCTCGGCAGGTGGTTCAGGCATGTCTGGTAGGTGGTTCCGGTCTGTCCGCGAGGTGGTTCCGGCGTGTCAGGCACGTGGTTCCGGCATGTGTGACAGGTGGTTCTGGCATGTCCGGCAGGTGATTCTGGATTGTCCACCAAGTGGCTCTGGTGTAACCAGCAGGTGATTCCGGAGTGTACGGCAAGTGGTTCTGGCATAGCTGGCTGGTGATTTTGGGGTGTCCAGCAGGTGGCTCCAGCGAGTCGAGCAAGTTGTTCCGGTGTGCTCAGCAGGTGGTTCAGGCAGGTCCGGCAGGTGTTTCTGGTCTGTCCAGTACGTGGTGCCGGCATGTCCGGCACGTGCTTCCAGTATGTTTGAGAGGTGGTTCCTACCTTCCCGGCGGGAGATTCCGGAGCGTCCGCCATGTGATTCTGGCCTACCTGGCAGGGGATTTTGGCGTCTCTGGCTGGTGGTTCCGGCGAGTCGAAGAGGAGGTTCCGGCGTGCTCGGCAGGTGCATCCGGTGTCTCTGGCACGTCATTCTGGCACGTTCGAGAGGTGGTTCCGGCATGCCTGACAGGTGATTCCGGAGTGTCCGACAAGGGGTTCTGGCACGTCTGAGAGGTGGTTCCGGCATACCCTGCAGGTGATTCTGGCTTGTCTGCCGAGTGGTGCTGGCGTAGCCATCAGGTGATTTTGGCGTGTCCAGCAGGTGGCTCCAGCGAGTAGAGCAGGTTGTTCCAGCGTACTCAGCAGGTGGTTCAGGCGGGTCTGGCAGGTGGTTCCGGTCTCTCTAGTAGGTGGTTCCGGCGTGTCCGGCACGTGCTTCTGGCACGTCTGAGAGCTGGTTCCGGCATGCCCGGCGGGTGATTCCATAGAGTCCGCCACGTGGTTCTGGCCTAGCTGACAGGTGATTTTGGCGTCCCCGGCAGGTGGTTACAGCGAGTTGAGCAGGAGGTTCCGGCATGCTCGGCAGTTGCATCCGGTGTCTCTGGCACGTGGTTCTGGCACGTCTGACATTTGGTTGCATCATGTCTGGCAGGTGATTCCGGAGTGTCCGGCAAGAGGTTCTGGTGTAGCCGGCAGGTGATTTTGGCATGTCCGGCAGGTGTTTCTGGCGAGCTGTTCAGGTGGTTCCGGTGTTCTTGGCAGGTGATTCTGGCGTGTCCAGCAGGTGGTTCCGGTCTGTCCGGTAATGGGTTCCGTCATGTGCCGCAGTGGTTCTGGCACGTCTGAGAGGTGGTTCCCGCATGCCCGGCAGGTGCTCCAGGAGAGTCCTACAAGTGGTTCTGGCCTAGCCCGCAGGTGATTTTGGCGTGTCCGGCAGGTGGTTCCGGCATGCTCGGCAGGTGGTTCAGGCATGTCTGGTAGGTGGTTCCGGTCTGTCCGCGAGGTGGTTCCGGCGTGTCAGGCACGTGGTTCCGGCATGTGTGACAGGTGGTTCTGGCATGTCCGGCAGGTGATTCTGGATTGTCCACCAAGTGGCTCTGGTGTAACCAGCAGGTGATTCCGGAGTGTACGGCAAGTGGTTCTGGCATAGCTGGCTGGTGATTTTGGGGTGTCCAGCAGGTGGCTCCAGCGAGTCGAGCAAGTTGTTCGGTGTGCTCAGCAGGTGGTTCAGGCAGGTCCGGCAGGTGTTTCTGGTCTGTCCAGTACGTGGTGCCGGCATGTCCGGCACGTGCTTCCAGTATGTTTGAGAGGTGGTTCCTACCTTCCCGGCGGGAGATTCCGGAGCGTCCGCCATGTGATTCTGGCCTACCTGGCAGGGGATTTTGGCGTCTCTGGCTGGTGGTTCCGGCGAGTCGAAGAGGAGGTTCCGGCGTGCTCGGCAGGTGCATCCGGTGTCTCTGGCACGTCATTCTGGCACGTTCGAGAGGTGGTTCCGGCATGCCTGACAGGTGATTCCGGAGTGTCCGACAAGGGGTTCTGGCACGTCTGAGAGGTGGTTCCGGCATACCCTGCAGGTGATTCTGGCTTGTCTGCCGAGTGGTGCTGGCGTAGCCATCAGGTGATTTTGGCGTGTCCAGCAGGTGGCTCCAGCGAGTAGAGCAGGTTGTTCCAGCGTACTCAGCAGGTGGTTCAGGCGGGTCTGGCAGGTGGTTCCGGTCTCTCTAGTAGGTGGTTCCGGCGTGTCCGGCACGTGCTTCTGGCACGTCTGAGAGCTGGTTCCGGCATGCCCGGCGGGTGATTCCATAGAGTCCGCCACGTGGTTCTGGCCTAGCTGACAGGTGATTTTGGCGTCCCCGGCAGGTGGTTACAGCGAGTTGAGCAGGAGGTTCCGGCATGCTCGGCAGTTGCATCCGGTGTCTCTGGCACGTGGTTCTGGCACGTCTGACATTTGGTTGCATCATGTCTGGCAGGTGATTCCGGAGTGTCCGGCAAGAGGTTCTGGTGTAGCCGGCAGGTGATTTTGGCATGTCCGGCAGGTGTTTCTGGCGAGCTGTTCAGGTGGTTCCGGTGTTCTTGGCAGGTGATTCTGGCGTGTCCAGCAGGTGGTTCCGGTCTGTCCGGTAATGGGTTCCGTCATGTGCCGCACGTGGTTCTGGCACGTCTGAGAGGTGGTTCCCGCATGCCCGGCAGGTGCTCCAGGAGAGTCCTACAAGTGGTTCTGGCCTAGCCCGCAGGTGATTTTGGCGTGTCCGGCAGGTGGTTCCGGCATGCTCGGCAGGTGGTTCAGGCATGTCTGGTAGGTGGTTCCGGTCTGTCCGCGAGGTGGTTCCGGCGTGTCAGGCACGTGGTTCCGGCATGTGTGACAGGTGGTTCTGGCATGTCCGGCAGGTGATTCTGGATTGTCCACCAAGTGGCTCTGGTGTAACCAGCAGGTGATTCCGGAGTGTACGGCAAGTGGTTCTGGCATAGCTGGCTGGTGATTTTGGGGTGTCCAGCAGGTGGCTCCAGCGAGTCGAGCAAGTTGTTCCGGTGTGCTCAGCAGGTGGTTCAGGCAGGTCCGGCAGGTGTTTCTGGTCTGTCCAGTACGTGGTGCCGGCATGTCCGGCACGTGCTTCCAGTATGTTTGAGAGGTGGTTCCTACCTTCCCGGCGGGAGATTCCGGAGCGTCCGCCATGTGATTCTGGCCTACCTGGCAGGGGATTTTGGCGTCTCTGGCTGGTGGTTCCGGCGAGTCGAAGAGGAGGTTCCGGCGTGCTCGGCAGGTGCATCCGGTGTCTCTGGCACGTCATTCTGGCACGTTCGAGAGGTGGTTCCGGCATGCCTGACAGGTGATTCCGGAGTGTCCGACAAGGGGTTCTGGCACGTCTGAGAGGTGGTTCCGGCATACCCTGCAGGTGATTCTGGCTTGTCTGCCGAGTGGTGCTGGCGTAGCCATCAGGTGATTTTGGCGTGTCCAGCAGGTGGCTCCAGCGAGTAGAGCAGGTTGTTCCAGCGTACTCAGCAGGTGGTTCAGGCGGGTCTGGCAGGTGGTTCCGGTCTCTCTAGTAGGTGGTTCCGGCGTGTCCGGCACGTGCTTCTGGCACGTCTGAGAGCTGGTTCCGGCATGCCCGGCGGGTGATTCCATAGAGTCCGCCACGTGGTTCTGGCCTAGCTGACAGGTGATTTTGGCGTCCCCGGCAGGTGGTTACAGCGAGTTGAGCAGGAGGTTCCGGCATGCTCGGCAGTTGCATCCGGTGTCTCTGGCACGTGGTTCTGGCACGTCTGACATTTGGTTGCATCATGTCTGGCAGGTGATTCCGGAGTGTCCGGCAAGAGGTTCTGGTGTAGCCGGCAGGTGATTTTGGCATGTCCGGCAGGTGTTTCTGGCGAGCTGTTCAGGTGGTTCCGGTGTTCTTGGCAGGTGATTCTGGCGTGTCCAGCAGGTGGTTCCGGTCTGTCCGGTAATGGGTTCCGTCATGTGCCGCACGTGGTTCTGGCACGTCTGAGAGGTGGTTCCCGCATGCCCGGCAGGTGCTCCAGGAGAGTCCTACAAGTGGTTCTGGCCTAGCCCGCAGGTGATTTTGGCGTGTCCGGCAGGTGGTTCCGGCATGCTCGGCAGGTGGTTCAGGCATGTCTGGTAGGTGGTTCCGGTCTGTCCGCGAGGTGGTTCCGGCGTGTCAGGCACGTGGTTCCGGCATGTGTGACAGGTGGTTCTGGCATGTCCGGCAGGTGATTCTGGATTGTCCACCAAGTGGCTCTGGTGTAACCAGCAGGTGATTCCGGAGTGTACGGCAAGTGGTTCTGGCATAGCTGGCTGGTGATTTTGGGGTGTCCAGCAGGTGGCTCCAGCGAGTCGAGCAAGTTGTTCCGGTGTGCTCAGCAGGTGGTTCAGGCAGGTCCGGCAGGTGTTTCTGGTCTGTCCAGTACGTGGTGCCGGCATGTCCGGCACGTGCTTCCAGTATGTTTGAGAGGTGGTTCCTACCTTCCCGGCGGGAGATTCCGGAGCGTCCGCCATGTGATTCTGGCCTACCTGGCAGGGGATTTTGGCGTCTCTGGCTGGTGGTTCCGGCGAGTCGAAGAGGAGGTTCCGGCGTGCTCGGCAGGTGCATCCGGTGTCTCTGGCACGTCATTCTGGCACGTTCGAGAGGTGGTTCCGGCATGCCTGACAGGTGATTCCGGAGTGTCCGACAAGGGGTTCTGGCACGTCTGAGAGGTGGTTCCGGCATACCCTGCAGGTGATTCTGGCTTGTCTGCCGAGTGGTGCTGGCGTAGCCATCAGGTGATTTTGGCGTGTCCAGCAGGTGGCTCCAGCGAGTAGAGCAGGTTGTTCCAGCGTACTCAGCAGGTGGTTCAGGCGGGTCTGGCAGGTGGTTCCGGTCTCTCTAGTAGGTGGTTCCGGCGTGTCCGGCACGTGCTTCTGGCACGTCTGAGAGCTGGTTCCGGCATGCCCAGGCGGGTGATTCCATAGAGTCCGCCACGTGGTTCTGGCCTAGCTGACAGGTGATTTTGGCGTCCCCGGCAGGTGGTTACAGCGAGTTGAGCAGGAGGTTCCGGCATGCTCGGCAGTTGCATCCGGTGTCTCTGGCACGTGGTTCTGGCACGTCTGACATTTGGTTGCATCATGTCTGGCAGGTGATTCCGGAGTGTCCGGCAAGAGGTTCTGGTGTAGCCGGCAGGTGATTTTGGCATGTCCGGCAGGTGTTTCTGGCGAGCTGTTCAGGTGGTTCCGGTGTTCTTGGCAGGTGATTCTGGCGTGTCCAGCAGGTGGTTCCGGTCTGTCCGGTAATGGGTTCCGTCATGTGCCGCACGTGGTTCTGGCACGTCTGAGAGGTGGTTCCCGCATGCCCGGCAGGTGCTCCAGGAGAGTCCTACAAGTGGTTCTGGCCTAGCCCGCAGGTGATTTTGGCGTGTCCGGCAGGTGGTTCCGGCATGCTCGGCAGGTGGTTCAGGCATGTCTGGTAGGTGGTTCCGGTCTGTCCGCGAGGTGGTTCCGGCGTGTCAGGCACGTGGTTCCGGCATGTGTGACAGGTGGTTCTGGCATGTCCGGCAGGTGATTCTGGATTGTCCACCAAGTGGCTCTGGTGTAACCAGCAGGTGATTCCGGAGTGTACGGCAAGTGGTTCTGGCATAGCTGGCTGGTGATTTTGGGGTGTCCAGCAGGTGGCTCCAGCGAGTCGAGCAAGTTGTTCCGGTGTGCTCAGCAGGTGGTTCAGGCAGGTCCGGCAGGTGTTTCTGGTCTGTCCAGTACGTGGTGCCGGCATGTCCGGCACGTGCTTCCAGTATGTTTGAGAGGTGGTTCCTACCTTCCCGGCGGGAGATTCCGGAGCGTCCGCCATGTGATTCTGGCCTACCTGGCAGGGGATTTTGGCGTCTCTGGCTGGTGGTTCCGGCGAGTCGAAGAGGAGGTTCCGGCGTGCTCGGCAGGTGCATCCGGTGTCTCTGGCACGTCATTCTGGCACGTTCGAGAGGTGGTTCCGGCATGCCTGACAGGTGATTCCGGAGTGTCCGACAAGGGGTTCTGGCACGTCTGAGAGGTGGTTCCGGCATACCCTGCAGGTGATTCTG
Source organism: Equus asinus (assembly GCF_041296235.1). Classification (NCBI taxonomy): domain Eukaryota; kingdom Metazoa; phylum Chordata; class Mammalia; order Perissodactyla; family Equidae; genus Equus; species Equus asinus. The sequence goes on from NW_027225181.1 coordinate 6,900, forward strand.
GCTTGTCTGCCGAGTGGTGCTGGCGTAGCCATCAGGTGATTTTGGCGTGTCCAGCAGGTGGCTCCAGCGAGTAGAGCAGGTTGTTCCAGCGTACTCAGCAGGTGGTTCAGGCGGGTCTGGCAGGTGGTTCCGGTCTCTCTAGTAGGTGGTTCCGGCGTGTCCGGCACGTGCTTCTGGCACGTCTGAGAGCTGGTTCCGGCATGCCCGGCGGGTGATTCCATAGAGTCCGCCACGTGGTTCTGGCCTAGCTGACAGGTGATTTTGGCGTCCCCGGCAGGTGGTTACAGCGAGTTGAGCAGGAGGTTCCGGCATGCTCGGCAGTTGCATCCGGTGTCTCTGGCACGTGGTTCTGGCACGTCTGACATTTGGTTGCATCATGTCTGGCAGGTGATTCCGGAGTGTCCGGCAAGAGGTTCTGGTGTAGCCGGCAGGTGATTTTGGCATGTCCGGCAGGTGTTTCTGGCGAGCTGTTCAGGTGGTTCCGGTGTTCTTGGCAGGTGATTCTGGCGTGTCCAGCAGGTGGTTCCGGTCTGTCCGGTAATGGGTTCCGTCATGTGCCGCACGTGGTTCTGGCACGTCTGAGAGGTGGTTCCCGCATGCCCGGCAGGTGCTCCAGGAGAGTCCTACAAGTGGTTCTGGCCTAGCCCGCAGGTGATTTTGGCGTGTCCGGCAGGTGGTTCCGGCATGCTCGGCAGGTGGTTCAGGCATGTCTGGTAGGTGGTTCCGGTCTGTCCGCGAGGTGGTTCCGGCGTGTCAGGCACGTGGTTCCGGCATGTGTGACAGGTGGTTCTGGCATGTCCGGCAGGTGATTCTGGATTGTCCACCAAGTGGCTCTGGTGTAACCAGCAGGTGATTCCGGAGTGTACGGCAAGTGGTTCTGGCATAGCTGGCTGGTGATTTTGGGGTGTCCAGCAGGTGGCTCCAGCGAGTCGAGCAAGTTGTTCCGGTGTGCTCAGCAGGTGGTTCAGGCAGGTCCGGCAGGTGTTTCTGGTCTGTCCAGTACGTGGTGCCGGCATGTCCGGCACGTGCTTCCAGTATGTTTGAGAGGTGGTTCCTACCTTCCCGGCGGGAGATTCCGGAGCGTCCGCCATGTGATTCTGGCCTACCTGGCAGGGGATTTTGGCGTCTCTGGCTGGTGGTTCCGGCGAGTCGAAGAGGAGGTTCCGGCGTGCTCGGCAGGTGCATCCGGTGTCTCTGGCACGTCATTCTGGCACGTTCGAGAGGTGGTTCCGGCATGCCTGACAGGTGATTCCGGAGTGTCCGACAAGGGGTTCTGGCACGTCTGAGAGGTGGTTCCGGCATACCCTGCAGGTGATTCTGGCTTGTCTGCCGAGTGGTGCTGGCGTAGCCATCAGGTGATTTTGGCGTGTCCAGCAGGTGGCTCCAGCGAGTAGAGCAGGTTGTTCCAGCGTACTCAGCAGGTGGTTCAGGCGGGTCTGGCAGGTGGTTCCGGTCTCTCTAGTAGGTGGTTCCGGCGTGTCCGGCACGTGCTTCTGGCACGTCTGAGAGCTGGTTCCGGCATGCCCGGCGGGTGATTCCATAGAGTCCGCCACGTGGTTCTGGCCTAGCTGACAGGTGATTTTGGCGTCCCCGGCAGGTGGTTACAGCGAGTTGAGCAGGAGGTTCCGGCATGCTCGGCAGTTGCATCCGGTGTCTCTGGCACGTGGTTCTGGCACGTCTGACATTTGGTTGCATCATGTCTGGCAGGTGATTCCGGAGTGTCCGGCAAGAGGTTCTGGTGTAGCCGGCAGGTGATTTTGGCATGTCCGGCAGGTGTTTCTGGCGAGCTGTTCAGGTGGTTCCGGTGTTCTTGGCAGGTGATTCTGGCGTGTCCAGCAGGTGGTTCCGGTCTGTCCGGTAATGGGTTCCGTCATGTGCCGCACGTGGTTCTGGCACGTCTGAGAGGTGGTTCCCGCATGCCCGGCAGGTGCTCCAGGAGAGTCCTACAAGTGGTTCTGGCCTAGCCCGCAGGTGATTTTGGCGTGTCCGGCAGGTGGTTCCGGCATGCTCGGCAGGTGGTTCAGGCATGTCTGGTAGGTGGTTCCGGTCTGTCCGCGAGGTGGTTCCGGCGTGTCAGGCACGTGGTTCCGGCATGTGTGACAGGTGGTTCTGGCATGTCCGGCAGGTGATTCTGGATTGTCCACCAAGTGGCTCTGGTGTAACCAGCAGGTGATTCCGGAGTGTACGGCAAGTGGTTCTGGCATAGCTGGCTGGTGATTTTGGGGTGTCCAGCAGGTGGCTCCAGCGAGTCGAGCAAGTTGTTCCGGTGTGCTCAGCAGGTGGTTCAGGCAGGTCCGGCAGGTGTTTCTGGTCTGTCCAGTACGTGGTGCCGGCATGTCCGGCACGTGCTTCCAGTATGTTTGAGAGGTGGTTCCTACCTTCCCGGCGGGAGATTCCGGAGCGTCCGCCATGTGATTCTGGCCTACCTGGCAGGGGATTTTGGCGTCTCTGGCTGGTGGTTCCGGCGAGTCGAAGAGGAGGTTCCGGCGTGCTCGGCAGGTGCATCCGGTGTCTCTGGCACGTCATTCTGGCACGTTCGAGAGGTGGTTCCGGCATGCCTGACAGGTGATTCCGGAGTGTCCGACAAGGGGTTCTGGCACGTCTGAGAGGTGGTTCCGGCATACCCTGCAGGTGATTCTGGCTTGTCTGCCGAGTGGTGCTGGCGTAGCCATCAGGTGATTTTGGCGTGTCCAGCAGGTGGCTCCAGCGAGTAGAGCAGGTTGTTCCAGCGTACTCAGCAGGTGGTTCAGGCGGGTCTGGCAGGTGGTTCCGGTCTCTCTAGTAGGTGGTTCCGGCGTGTCCGGCACGTGCTTCTGGCACGTCTGAGAGCTGGTTCCGGCATGCCCGGCGGGTGATTCCATAGAGTCCGCCACGTGGTTCTGGCCTAGCTGACAGGTGATTTTGGCGTCCCCGGCAGGTGGTTACAGCGAGTTGAGCAGGAGGTTCCGGCATGCTCGGCAGTTGCATCCGGTGTCTCTGGCACGTGGTTCTGGCACGTCTGACATTTGGTTGCATCATGTCTGGCAGGTGATTCCGGAGTGTCCGGCAAGAGGTTCTGGTGTAGCCGGCAGGTGATTTTGGCATGTCCGGCAGGTGTTTCTGGCGAGCTGTTCAGGTGGTTCCGGTGTTCTTGGCAGGTGATTCTGGCGTGTCCAGCAGGTGGTTCCGGTCTGTCCGGTAATGGGTTCCGTCATGTGCCGCACGTGGTTCTGGCACGTCTGAGAGGTGGTTCCCGCATGCCCGGCAGGTGCTCCAGGAGAGTCCTACAAGTGGTTCTGGCCTAGCCCGCAGGTGATTTTGGCGTGTCCGGCAGGTGGTTCCGGCATGCTCGGCAGGTGGTTCAGGCATGTCTGGTAGGTGGTTCCGGTCTGTCCGCGAGGTGGTTCCGGCGTGTCAGGCACGTGGTTCCGGCATGTGTGACAGGTGGTTCTGGCATGTCCGGCAGGTGATTCTGGATTGTCCACCAAGTGGCTCTGGTGTAACCAGCAGGTGATTCCGGAGTGTACGGCAAGTGGTTCTGGCATAGCTGGCTGGTGATTTTGGGGTGTCCAGCAGGTGGCTCCAGCGAGTCGAGCAAGTTGTTCCGGTGTGCTCAGCAGGTGGTTCAGGCAGGTCCGGCAGGTGTTTCTGGTCTGTCCAGTACGTGGTGCCGGCATGTCCGGCACGTGCTTCCAGTATGTTTGAGAGGTGGTTCCTACCTTCCCGGCGGGAGATTCCGGAGCGTCCGCCATGTGATTCTGGCCTACCTGGCAGGGGATTTTGGCGTCTCTGGCTGGTGGTTCCGGCGAGTCGAAGAGGAGGTTCCGGCGTGCTCGGCAGGTGCATCCGGTGTCTCTGGCACGTCATTCTGGCACGTTCGAGAGGTGGTTCCGGCATGCCTGACAGGTGATTCCGGAGTGTCCGACAAGGGGTTCTGGCACGTCTGAGAGGTGGTTCCGGCATACCCTGCAGGTGATTCTGGCTTGTCTGCCGAGTGGTGCTGGCGTAGCCATCAGGTGATTTTGGCGTGTCCAGCAGGTGGCTCCAGCGAGTAGAGCAGGTTGTTCCAGCGTACTCAGCAGGTGGTTCAGGCGGGTCTGGCAGGTGGTTCCGGTCTCTCTAGTAGGTGGTTCCGGCGTGTCCGGCACGTGCTTCTGGCACGTCTGAGAGCTGGTTCCGGCATGCCCGGCGGGTGATTCCATAGAGTCCGCCACGTGGTTCTGGCCTAGCTGACAGGTGATTTTGGCGTCCCCGGCAGGTGGTTACAGCGAGTTGAGCAGGAGGTTCCGGCATGCTCGGCAGTTGCATCCGGTGTCTCTGGCACGTGGTTCTGGCACGTCTGACATTTGGTTGCATCATGTCTGGCAGGTGATTCCGGAGTGTCCGGCAAGAGGTTCTGGTGTAGCCGGCAGGTGATTTTGGCATGTCCGGCAGGTGTTTCTGGCGAGCTGTTCAGGTGGTTCCGGTGTTCTTGGCAGGTGATTCTGGCGTGTCCAGCAGGTGGTTCCGGTCTGTCCGGTAATGGGTTCCGTCATGTGCCGCACGTGGTTCTGGCACGTCTGAGAGGTGGTTCCCGCATGCCCGGCAGGTGCTCCAGGAGAGTCCTACAAGTGGTTCTGGCCTAGCCCGCAGGTGATTTTGGCGTGTCCGGCAGGTGGTTCCGGCATGCTCGGCAGGTGGTTCAGGCATGTCTGGTAGGTGGTTCCGGTCTGTCCGCGAGGTGGTTCCGGCGTGTCAGGCACGTGGTTCCGGCATGTGTGACAGGTGGTTCTGGCATGTCCGGCAGGTGATTCTGGATTGTCCACCAAGTGGCTCTGGTGTAACCAGCAGGTGATTCCGGAGTGTACGGCAAGTGGTTCTGGCATAGCTGGCTGGTGATTTTGGGGTGTCCAGCAGGTGGCTCCAGCGAGTCGAGCAAGTTGTTCCGGTGTGCTCAGCAGGTGGTTCAGGCAGGTCCGGCAGGTGTTTCTGGTCTGTCCAGTACGTGGTGCCGGCATGTCCGGCACGTGCTTCCAGTATGTTTGAGAGGTGGTTCCTACCTTCCCGGCGGGAGATTCCGGAGCGTCCGCCATGTGATTCTGGCCTACCTGGCAGGGGATTTTGGCGTCTCTGGCTGGTGGTTCCGGCGAGTCGAAGAGGAGGTTCCGGCGTGCTCGGCAGGTGCATCCGGTGTCTCTGGCACGTCATTCTGGCACGTTCGAGAGGTGGTTCCGGCATGCCTGACAGGTGATTCCGGAGTGTCCGACAAGGGGTTCTGGCACGTCTGAGAGGTGGTTCCGGCATACCCTGCAGGTGATTCTGGCTTGTCTGCCGAGTGGTGCTGGCGTAGCCATCAGGTGATTTTGGCGTGTCCAGCAGGTGGCTCCAGCGAGTAGAGCAGGTTGTTCCAGCGTACTCAGCAGGTGGTTCAGGCGGGTCTGGCAGGTGGTTCCGGTCTCTCTAGTAGGTGGTTCCGGCGTGTCCGGCACGTGCTTCTGGCACGTCTGAGAGCTGGTTCCGGCATGCCCGGCGGGTGATTCCATAGAGTCCGCCACGTGGTTCTGGCCTAGCTGACAGGTGATTTTGGCGTCCCCGGCAGGTGGTTACAGCGAGTTGAGCAGGAGGTTCCGGCATGCTCGGCAGTTGCATCCGGTGTCTCTGGCACGTGGTTCTGGCACGTCTGACATTTGGTTGCATCATGTCTGGCAGGTGATTCCGGAGTGTCCGGCAAGAGGTTCTGGTGTAGCCGGCAGGTGATTTTGGCATGTCCGGCAGGTGTTTCTGGCGAGCTGTTCAGGTGGTTCCGGTGTTCTTGGCAGGTGATTCTGGCGTGTCCAGCAGGTGGTTCCGGTCTGTCCGGTAATGGGTTCCGTCATGTGCCGCACGTGGTTCTGGCACGTCTGAGAGGTGGTTCCCGCATGCCCGGCAGGTGCTCCAGGAGAGTCCTACAAGTGGTTCTGGCCTAGCCCGCAGGTGATTTTGGCGTGTCCGGCAGGTGGTTCCGGCATGCTCGGCAGGTGGTTCAGGCATGTCTGGTAGGTGGTTCCGGTCTGTCCGCGAGGTGGTTCCGGCGTGTCAGGCACGTGGTTCCGGCATGTGTGACAGGTGGTTCTGGCATGTCCGGCAGGTGATTCTGGATTGTCCACCAAGTGGCTCTGGTGTAACCAGCAGGTGATTCCGGAGTGTACGGCAAGTGGTTCTGGCATAGCTGGCTGGTGATTTTGGGGTGTCCAGCAGGTGGCTCCAGCGAGTCGAGCAAGTTGTTCCGGTGTGCTCAGCAGGTGGTTCAGGCAGGTCCGGCAGGTGTTTCTGGTCTGTCCAGTACGTGGTGCCGGCATGTCCGGCACGTGCTTCCAGTATGTTTGAGAGGTGGTTCCTACCTTCCCGGCGGGAGATTCCGGAGCGTCCGCCATGTGATTCTGGCCTACCTGGCAGGGGATTTTGGCGTCTCTGGCTGGTGGTTCCGGCGAGTCGAAGAGGAGGTTCCGGCGTGCTCGGCAGGTGCATCCGGTGTCTCTGGCACGTCATTCTGGCACGTTCGAGAGGTGGTTCCGGCATGCCTGACAGGTGATTCCGGAGTGTCCGACAAGGGGTTCTGGCACGTCTGAGAGGTGGTTCCGGCATACCCTGCAGGTGATTCTGGCTTGTCTGCCGAGTGGTGCTGGCGTAGCCATCAGGTGATTTTGGCGTGTCCAGCAGGTGGCTCCAGCGAGTAGAGCAGGTTGTTCCAGCGTACTCAGCAGGTGGTTCAGGCGGGTCTGGCAGGTGGTTCCGGTCTCTCTAGTAGGTGGTTCCGGCGTGTCCGGCACGTGCTTCTGGCACGTCTGAGAGCTGGTTCCGGCATGCCCGGCGGGTGATTCCATAGAGTCCGCCACGTGGTTCTGGCCTAGCTGACAGGTGATTTTGGCGTCCCCGGCAGGTGGTTACAGCGAGTTGAGCAGGAGGTTCCGGCATGCTCGGCAGTTGCATCCGGTGTCTCTGGCACGTGGTTCTGGCACGTCTGACATTTGGTTGCATCATGTCTGGCAGGTGATTCCGGAGTGTCCGGCAAGAGGTTCTGGTGTAGCCGGCAGGTGATTTTGGCATGTCCGGCAGGTGTTTCTGGCGAGCTGTTCAGGTGGTTCCGGTGTTCTTGGCAGGTGATTCTGGCGTGTCCAGCAGGTGGTTCCGGTCTGTCCGGTAATGGGTTCCGTCATGTGCCGCACGTGGTTCTGGCACGTCTGAGAGGTGGTTCCCGCATGCCCGGCAGGTGCTCCAGGAGAGTCCTACAAGTGGTTCTGGCCTAGCCCGCAGGTGATTTTGGCGTGTCCGGCAGGTGGTTCCGGCATGCTCGGCAGGTGGTTCAGGCATGTCTGGTAGGTGGTTCCGGTCTGTCCGCGAGGTGGTTCCGGCGTGTCAGGCACGTGGTTCCGGCATGTGTGACAGGTGGTTCTGGCATGTCCGGCAGGTGATTCTGGATTGTCCACCAAGTGGCTCTGGTGTAAGCAGCAGGTGATTCCGGAGTGTACGGCAAGTGGTTCTGGCATAGCTGGCTGGTGATTTTGGGTGTCCAGCAGGTGGCTCCAGCGAGTCGAGCAAGTTGTTCCGGTGTGCTCAGCAGGTGGTTCAGGCAGGTCCGGCAGGTGTTTCTGGTCTGTCCAGTACGTGGTGCCGGCATGTCCGGCACGTGCTTCCAGTATGTTTGAGAGGTGGTTCCTACCTTCCCGGCGGGAGATTCCGGAGCGTCCGCCATGTGATTCTGGCCTACCTGGCAGGGGATTTTGGCGTCTCTGGCTGGTGGTTCCGGCGAGTCGAAGAGGAGGTTCCGGCGTGCTCGGCAGGTGCATCCGGTGTCTCTGGCACGTCATTCTGGCACGTTCGAGAGGTGGTTCCGGCATGCCTGACAGGTGATTCCGGAGTGTCCGACAAGGGGTTCTGGCACGTCTGAGAGGTGGTTCCGGCATACCCTGCAGGTGATTCTGGCTTGTCTGCCGAGTGGTGCTGGCGTAGCCATCAGGTGATTTTGGCGTGTCCAGCAGGTGGCTCCAGCGAGTAGAGCAGGTTGTTCCAGCGTACTCAGCAGGTGGTTCAGGCGGGTCTGGCAGGTGGTTCCGGTCTCTCTAGTAGGTGGTTCCGGCGTGTCCGGCACGTGCTTCTGGCACGTCTGAGAGCTGGTTCCGGCATGCCCGGCGGGTGATTCCATAGAGTCCGCCACGTGGTTCTGGCCTAGCTGACAGGTGATTTTGGCGTCCCCGGCAGGTGGTTACAGCGAGTTGAGCAGGAGGTTCCGGCATGCTCGGCAGTTGCATCCGGTGTCTCTGGCACGTGGTTCTGGCACGTCTGACATTTGGTTGCATCATGTCTGGCAGGTGATTCCGGAGTGTCCGGCAAGAGGTTCTGGTGTAGCCGGCAGGTGATTTTGGCATGTCCGGCAGGTGTTTCTGGCGAGCTGTTCAGGTGGTTCCGGTGTTCTTGGCAGGTGATTCTGGCGTGTCCAGCAGGTGGTTCCGGTCTGTCCGGTAATGGGTTCCGTCATGTGCCGCACGTGGTTCTGGCACGTCTGAGAGGTGGTTCCCGCATGCCCGGCAGGTGCTCCAGGAGAGTCCTACAAGTGGTTCTGGCCTAGCCCGCAGGTGATTTTGGCGTGTCCGGCAGGTGGTTCCGGCATGCTCGGCAGGTGGTTCAGGCATGTCTGGTAGGTGGTTCCGGTCTGTCCGCGAGGTGGTTCCGGCGTGTCAGGCACGTGGTTCCGGCATGTGTGACAGGTGGTTCTGGCATGTCCGGCAGGTGATTCTGGATTGTCCACCAAGTGGCTCTGGTGTAACCAGCAGGTGATTCCGGAGTGTACGGCAAGTGGTTCTGGCATAGCTGGCTGGTGATTTTGGGGTGTCCAGCAGGTGGCTCCAGCGAGTCGAGCAAGTTGTTCCGGTGTGCTCAGCAGGTGGTTCAGGCAGGTCCGGCAGGTGTTTCTGGTCTGTCCAGTACGTGGTGCCGGCATGTCCGGCACGTGCTTCCAGTATGTTTGAGAGGTGGTTCCTACCTTCCCGGCGGGAGATTCCGGAGCGTCCGCCATGTGATTCTGGCCTACCTGGCAGGGGATTTTGGCGTCTCTGGCTGGTGGTTCCGGCGAGTCGAAGAGGAGGTTCCGGCGTGCTCGGCAGGTGCATCCGGTGTCTCTGGCACGTCATTCTGGCACGTTCGAGAGGTGGTTCCGGCATGCCTGACAGGTGATTCCGGAGTGTCCGACAAGGGGTTCTGGCACGTCTGAGAGGTGGTTCCGGCATACCCTGCAGGTGATTCTGGCTTGTCTGCCGAGTGGTGCTGGCGTAGCCATCAGGTGATTTTGGCGTGTCCAGCAGGTGGCTCCAGCGAGTAGAGCAGGTTGTTCCAGCGTACTCAGCAGGTGGTTCAGGCGGGTCTGGCAGGTGGTTCCGGTCTCTCTAGTAGGTGGTTCCGGCGTGTCCGGCACGTGCTTCTGGCACGTCTGAGAGCTGGTTCCGGCATGCCCGGCGGGTGATTCCATAGAGTCCGCCACGTGGTTCTGGCCTAGCTGACAGGTGATTTTGGCGTCCCCGGCAGGTGGTTACAGCGAGTTGAGCAGGAGGTTCCGGCATGCTCGGCAGTTGCATCCGGTGTCTCTGGCACGTGGTTCTGGCACGTCTGACATTTGGTTGCATCATGTCTGGCAGGTGATTCCGGAGTGTCCGGCAAGAGGTTCTGGTGTAGCCGGCAGGTGATTTTGGCATGTCCGGCAGGTGTTTCTGGCGAGCTGTTCAGGTGGTTCCGGTGTTCTTGGCAGGTGATTCTGGCGTGTCCAGCAGGTGGTTCCGGTCTGTCCGGTAATGGGTTCCGTCATGTGCCGCACGTGGTTCTGGCACGTCTGAGAGGTGGTTCCCGCATGCCCGGCAGGTGCTCCAGGAGAGTCCTACAAGTGGTTCTGGCCTAGCCCGCAGGTGATTTTGGCGTGTCCGGCAGGTGGTTCCGGCATGCTCGGCAGGTGGTTCAGGCATGTCTGGTAGGTGGTTCCGGTCTGTCCGCGAGGTGGTTCCGGCGTGTCAGGCACGTGGTTCCGGCATGTGTGACAGGTGGTTCTGGCATGTCCGGCAGGTGATTCTGGATTGTCCACCAAGTGGCTCTGGTGTAAGCAGCAGGTGATTCCGGAGTGTACGGCAAGTGGTTCTGGCATAGCTGGCTGGTGATTTTGGGGTGTCCAGCAGGTGGCTCCAGCGAGTCGAGCAAGTTGTTCCGGTGTGCTCAGCAGGTGGTTCAGGCAGGTCCGGCAGGTGTTTCTGGTCTGTCCAGTACGTGGTGCCGGCATGTCCGGCACGTGCTTCCAGTATGTTTGAGAGGTGGTTCCTACCTTCCCGGCGGGAGATTCCGGAGCGTCCGCCATGTGATTCTGGCCTACCTGGCAGGGGATTTTGGCGTCTCTGGCTGGTGGTTCCGGCGAGTCGAACAGGAGGTTCCGGCGTGCTCGGCAGGTGCATCCGGTGTCTCTGGCACGTCATTCTGGCACGTTCGAGAGGTGGTTCCGGCATGCCTGACAGGTGATTCCGGAGTGTCCGACAAGGGGTTCTGGCACGTCTGAGAGGTGGTTCCGGCATACCCTGCAGGTGATTCTGGCTTGTCTGCCGAGTGGTGCTGGCGTAGCCATCAGGTGATTTTGGCGTGTCCAGCAGGTGGCTCCAGCGAGTAGAGCAGGTTGTTCCAGCGTACTCAGCAGGTGGTTCAGGCGGGTCTGGCAGGTGGTTCCGGTCTCTCTAGTAGGTGGTTCCGGCGTGTCCGGCACGTGCTTCTGGCACGTCTGAGAGCTGGTTCCGGCATGCCCGGCGGGTGATTCCATAGAGTCCGCCACGTGGTTCTGGCCTAGCTGACAGGTGATTTTGGCGTCCCCGGCAGGTGGTTACAGCGAGTTGAGCAGGAGGTTCCGGCATGCTCGGCAGTTGCATCCGGTGTCTCTGGCACGTGGTTCTGGCACGTCTGACATTTGGTTGCATCATGTCTGGCAGGTGATTCCGGAGTGTCCGGCAAGAGGTTCTGGTGTAGCCGGCAGGTGATTTTGGCATGTCCGGCAGGTGTTTCTGGCGAGCTGTTCAGGTGGTTCCGGTGTTCTTGGCAGGTGATTCTGGCGTGTCCAGCAGGTGGTTCCGGTCTGTCCGGTAATGGGTTCCGTCATGTGCCGCACGTGGTTCTGGCACGTCTGAGAGGTGGTTCCCGCATGCCCGGCAGGTGCTCCAGGAGAGTCCTACAAGTGGTTCTGGCCTAGCCCGCAGGTGATTTTGGCGTGTCCGGCAGGTGGTTCCGGCATGCTCGGCAGGTGGTTCAGGCATGTCTGGTAGGTGGTTCCGGTCTGTCCGCGAGGTGGTTCCGGCGTGTCAGGCACGTGGTTCCGGCATGTGTGACAGGTGGTTCTGGCATGTCCGGCAGGTGATTCTGGATTGTCCACCAAGTGGCTCTGGTGTAACCAGCAGGTGATTCCGGAGTGTACGGCAAGTGGTTCTGGCATAGCTGGCTGGTGATTTTGGGGTGTCCAGCAGGTGGCTCCAGCGAGTCGAGCAAGTTGTTCCGGTGTGCTCAGCAGGTGGTTCAGGCAGGTCCGGCAGGTGTTTCTGGTCTGTCCAGTACGTGGTGCCGGCATGTCCGGCACGTGCTTCCAGTATGTTTGAGAGGTGGTTCCTACCTTCCCGGCGGGAGATTCCGGAGCGTCCGCCATGTGATTCTGGCCTACCTGGCAGGGGATTTTGGCGTCTCTGGCTGGTGGTTCCGGCGAGTCGAAGAGGAGGTTCCGGCGTGCTCGGCAGGTGCATCCGGTGTCTCTGGCACGTCATTCTGGCACGTTCGAGAGGTGGTTCCGGCATGCCTGACAGGTGATTCCGGAGTGTCCGACAAGGGGTTCTGGCACGTCTGAGAGGTGGTTCCGGCATACCCTGCAGGTGATTCTGGCTTGTCTGCCGAGTGGTGCTGGCGTAGCCATCAGGTGATTTTGGCGTGTCCAGCAGGTGGCTCCAGCGAGTAGAGCAGGTTGTTCCAGCGTACTCAGCAGGTGGTTCAGGCGGGTCTGGCAGGTGGTTCCGGTCTCTCTAGTAGGTGGTTCCGGCGTGTCCGGCACGTGCTTCTGGCACGTCTGAGAGCTGGTTCCGGCATGCCCGGCGGGTGATTCCATAGAGTCCGCCACGTGGTTCTGGCCTAGCTGACAGGTGATTTTGGCGTCCCCGGCAGGTGGTTACAGCGAGTTGAGCAGGAGGTTCCGGCATGCTCGGCAGTTGCATCCGGTGTCTCTGGCACGTGGTTCTGGCACGTCTGACATTTGGTTGCATCATGTCTGGCAGGTGATTCCGGAGTGTCCGGCAAGAGGTTCTGGTGTAGCCGGCAGGTGATTTTGGCATGTCCGGCAGGTGTTTCTGGCGAGCTGTTCAGGTGGTTCCGGTGTTCTTGGCAGGTGATTCTGGCGTGTCCAGCAGGTGGTTCCGGTCTGTCCGGTAATGGGTTCCGTCATGTGCCGCACGTGGTTCTGGCACGTCTGAGAGGTGGTTCCCGCATGCCCGGCAGGTGCTCCAGGAGAGTCCTACAAGTGGTTCTGGCCTAGCCCGCAGGTGATTTTGGCGTGTCCGGCAGGTGGTTCCGGCATGCTCGGCAGGTGGTTCAGGCATGTCTGGTAGGTGGTTCCGGTCTGTCCGCGAGGTGGTTCCGGCGTGTCAGGCACGTGGTTCCGGCATGTGTGACAGGTGGTTCTGGCATGTCCGGCAGGTGATTCTGGATTGTCCACCAAGTGGCTCTGGTGTAACCAGCAGGTGATTCCGGAGTGTACGGCAAGTGGTTCTGGCATAGCTGGCTGGTGATTTTGGGGTGTCCAGCAGGTGGCTCCAGCGAGTCGAGCAAGTTGTTCCGGTGTGCTCAGCAGGTGGTTCAGGCAGGTCCGGCAGGTGTTTCTGGTCTGTCCAGTACGTGGTGCCGGCATGTCCGGCACGTGCTTCCAGTATGTTTGAGAGGTGGTTCCTACCTTCCCGGCGGGAGATTCCGGAGCGTCCGCCATGTGATTCTGGCCTACCTGGCAGGGGATTTTGGCGTCTCTGGCTGGTGGTTCCGGCGAGTCGAAGAGGAGGTTCCGGCGTGCTCGGCAGGTGCATCCGGTGTCTCTGGCACGTCATTCTGGCACGTTCGAGAGGTGGTTCCGGCATGCCTGACAGGTGATTCCGGAGTGTCCGACAAGGGGTTCTGGCACGTCTGAGAGGTGGTTCCGGCATACCCTGCAGGTGATTCTGGCTTGTCTGCCGAGTGGTGCTGGCGTAGCCATCAGGTGATTTTGGCGTGTCCAGCAGGTGGCTCCAGCGAGTAGAGCAGGTTGTTCCAGCGTACTCAGCAGGTGGTTCAGGCGGGTCTGGCAGGTGGTTCCGGTCTCTCTAGTAGGTGGTTCCGGCGTGTCCGGCACGTGCTTCTGGCACGTCTGAGAGCTGGTTCCGGCATGCCCGGCGGGTGATTCCATAGAGTCCGCCACGTGGTTCTGGCCTAGCTGACAGGTGATTTTGGCGTCCCCGGCAGGTGGTTACAGCGAGTTGAGCAGGAGGTTCCGGCATGCTCGGCAGTTGCATCCGGTGTCTCTGGCACGTGGTTCTGGCACGTCTGACATTTGGTTGCATCATGTCTGGCAGGTGATTCCGGAGTGTCCGGCAAGAGGTTCTGGTGTAGCCGGCAGGTGATTTTGGCATGTCCGGCAGGTGTTTCTGGCGAGCTGTTCAGGTGGTTCCGGTGTTCTTGGCAGGTGATTCTGGCGTGTCCAGCAGGTGGTTCCGGTCTGTCCGGTAATGGGTTCCGTCATGTGCCGCACGTGGTTCTGGCACGTCTGAGAGGTGGTTCCCGCATGCCCGGCAGGTGCTCCAGGAGAGTCCTACAAGTGGTTCTGGCCTAGCCCGCAGGTGATTTTGGCGTGTCCGGCAGGTGGTTCCGGCATGCTCGGCAGGTGGTTCAGGCATGTCTGGTAGGTGGTTCCGGTCTGTCCGCGAGGTGGTTCCGGCGTGTCAGGCACGTGGTTCCGGCATGTGTGACAGGTGGTTCTGGCATGTCCGGCAGGTGATTCTGGATTGTCCACCAAGTGGCTCTGGTGTAAGCAGCAGGTGATTCCGGAGTGTACGGCAAGTGGTTCTGGCATAGCTGGCTGGTGATTTTGGGGTGTCCAGCAGGTGGCTCCAGCGAGTCGAGCAAGTTGTTCCGGTGTGCTCAGCAGGTGGTTCAGGCAGGTCCGGCAGGTGTTTCTGGTCTGTCCAGTACGTGGTGCCGGCATGTCCGGCACGTGCTTCCAGTATGTTTGAGAGGTGGTTCCTACCTTCCCGGCGGGAGATTCCGGAGCGTCCGCCATGTGATTCTGGCCTACCTGGCAGGGGATTTTGGCGTCTCTGGCTGGTGGTTCCGGCGAGTCGAAGAGGAGGTTCCGGCGTGCTCGGCAGGTGCATCCGGTGTCTCTGGCACGTCATTCTGGCACGTTCGAGAGGTGGTTCCGGCATGCCTGACAGGTGATTCCGGAGTGTCCGACAAGGGGTTCTGGCACGTCTGAGAGGTGGTTCCGGCATACCCTGCAGGTGATTCTGGCTTGTCTGCCGAGTGGTGCTGGCGTAGCCATCAGGTGATTTTGGCGTGTCCAGCAGGTGGCTCCAGCGAGTAGAGCAGGTTGTTCCAGCGTACTCAGCAGGTGGTTCAGGCGGGTCTGGCAGGTGGTTCCGGTCTCTCTAGTAGGTGGTTCCGGCGTGTCCGGCACGTGCTTCTGGCACGTCTGAGAGCTGGTTCCGGCATGCCCGGCGGGTGATTCCATAGAGTCCGCCACGTGGTTCTGGCCTAGCTGACAGGTGATTTTGGCGTCCCCGGCAGGTGGTTACAGCGAGTTGAGCAGGAGGTTCCGGCATGCTCGGCAGTTGCATCCGGTGTCTCTGGCACGTGGTTCTGGCACGTCTGACATTTGGTTGCATCATGTCTGGCAGGTGATTCCGGAGTGTCCGGCAAGAGGTTCTGGTGTAGCCGGCAGGTGATTTTGGCATGTCCGGCAGGTGTTTCTGGCGAGCTGTTCAGGTGGTTCCGGTGTTCTTGGCAGGTGATTCTGGCGTGTCCAGCAGGTGGTTCCGGTCTGTCCGGTAATGGGTTCCGTCATGTGCCGCACGTGGTTCTGGCACGTCTGAGAGGTGGTTCCCGCATGCCCGGCAGGTGCTCCAGGAGAGTCCTACAAGTGGTTCTGGCCTAGCCCGCAGGTGATTTTGGCGTGTCCGGCAGGTGGTTCCGGCATGCTCGGCAGGTGGTTCAGGCATGTCTGGTAGGTGGTTCCGGTCTGTCCGCGAGGTGGTTCCGGCGTGTCAGGCACGTGGTTCCGGCATGTGTGACAGGTGGTTCTGGCATGTCCGGCAGGTGATTCTGGATTGTCCACCAAGTGGCTCTGGTGTAAGCAGCAGGTGATTCCGGAGTGTACGGCAAGTGGTTCTGGCATAGCTGGCTGGTGATTTTGGGGTGTCCAGCAGGTGGCTCCAGCGAGTCGAGCAAGTTGTTCCGGTGTGCTCAGCAGGTGGTTCAGGCAGGTCCGGCAGGTGTTTCTGGTCTGTCCAGTACGTGGTGCCGGCATGTCCGGCACGTGCTTCCAGTATGTTTGAGAGGTGGTTCCTACCTTCCCGGCGGGAGATTCCGGAGCGTCCGCCATGTGATTCTGGCCTACCTGGCAGGGGATTTTGGCGTCTCTGGCTGGTGGTTCCGGCGAGTCGAAGAGGAGGTTCCGGCGTGCTCGGCAGGTGCATCCGGTGTCTCTGGCACGTCATTCTGGCACGTTCGAGAGGTGGTTCCGGCATGCCTGACAGGTGATTCCGGAGTGTCCGACAAGGGGTTCTGGCACGTCTGAGAGGTGGTTCCGGCATACCCTGCAGGTGATTCTGGCTTGTCTGCCGAGTGGTGCTGGCGTAGCCATCAGGTGATTTTGGCGTGTCCAGCAGGTGGCTCCAGCGAGTAGAGCAGGTTGTTCCAGCGTACTCAGCAGGTGGTTCAGGCGGGTCTGGCAGGTGGTTCCGGTCTCTCTAGTAGGTGGTTCCGGCGTGTCCGGCACGTGCTTCTGGCACGTCTGAGAGCTGGTTCCGGCATGCCCGGCGGGTGATTCCATAGAGTCCGCCACGTGGTTCTGGCCTAGCTGACAGGTGATTTTGGCGTCCCCGGCAGGTGGTTACAGCGAGTTGAGCAGGAGGTTCCGGCATGCTCGGCAGTTGCATCCGGTGTCTCTGGCACGTGGTTCTGGCACGTCTGACATTTGGTTGCATCATGTCTGGCAGGTGATTCCGGAGTGTCCGGCAAGAGGTTCTGGTGTAGCCGGCAGGTGATTTTGGCATGTCCGGCAGGTGTTTCTGGCGAGCTGTTCAGGTGGTTCCGGTGTTCTTGGCAGGTGATTCTGGCGTGTCCAGCAGGTGGTTCCGGTCTGTCCGGTAATGGGTTCCGTCATGTGCCGCACGTGGTTCTGGCACGTCTGAGAGGTGGTTCCCGCATGCCCGGCAGGTGCTCCAGGAGAGTCCTACAAGTGGTTCTGGCCTAGCCCGCAGGTGATTTTGGCGTGTCCGGCAGGTGGTTCCGGCATGCTCGGCAGGTGGTTCAGGCATGTCTGGTAGGTGGTTCCGGTCTGTCCGCGAGGTGGTTCCGGCGTGTCAGGCACGTGGTTCCGGCATGTGTGACAGGTGGTTCTGGCATGTCCGGCAGGTGATTCTGGATTGTCCACCAAGTGGCTCTGGTGTAACCAGCAGGTGATTCCGGAGTGTACGGCAAGTGGTTCTGGCATAGCTGGCTGGTGATTTTGGGGTGTCCAGCAGGTGGCTCCAGCGAGTCGAGCAAGTTGTTCCGGTGTGCTCAGCAGGTGGTTCAGGCAGGTCCGGCAGGTGTTTCTGGTCTGTCCAGTACGTGGTGCCGGCATGTCCGGCACGTGCTTCCAGTATGTTTGAGAGGTGGTTCCTACCTTCCCGGCGGGAGATTCCGGAGCGTCCGCCATGTGATTCTGGCCTACCTGGCAGGGGATTTTGGCGTCTCTGGCTGGTGGTTCCGGCGAGTCGAAGAGGAGGTTCCGGCGTGCTCGGCAGGTGCATCCGGTGTCTCTGGCACGTCATTCTGGCACGTTCGAGAGGTGGTTCCGGCATGCCTGACAGGTGATTCCGGAGTGTCCGACAAGGGGTTCTGGCACGTCTGAGAGGTGGTTCCGGCATACCCTGCAGGTGATTCTGGCTTGTCTGCCGAGTGGTGCTGGCGTAGCCATCAGGTGATTTTGGCGTGTCCAGCAGGTGGCTCCAGCGAGTAGAGCAGGTTGTTCCAGCGTACTCAGCAGGTGGTTCAGGCGGGTCTGGCAGGTGGTTCCGGTCTCTCTAGTAGGTGGTTCCGGCGTGTCCGGCACGTGCTTCTGGCACGTCTGAGAGCTGGTTCCGGCATGCCCGGCGGGTGATTCCATAGAGTCCGCCACGTGGTTCTGGCCTAGCTGACAGGTGATTTTGGCGTCCCCGGCAGGTGGTTACAGCGAGTTGAGCAGGAGGTTCCGGCATGCTCGGCAGTTGCATCCGGTGTCTCTGGCACGTGGTTCTGGCACGTCTGACATTTGGTTGCATCATGTCTGGCAGGTGATTCCGGAGTGTCCGGCAAGAGGTTCTGGTGTAGCCGGCAGGTGATTTTGGCATGTCCGGCAGGTGTTTCTGGCGAGCTGTTCAGGTGGTTCCGGTGTTCTTGGCAGGTGATTCTGGCGTGTCCAGCAGGTGGTTCCGGTCTGTCCGGTAATGGGTTCCGTCATGTGCCGCACGTGGTTCTGGCACGTCTGAGAGGTGGTTCCCGCATGCCCGGCAGGTGCTCCAGGAGAGTCCTACAAGTGGTTCTGGCCTAGCCCGCAGGTGATTTTGGCGTGTCCGGCAGGTGGTTCCGGCATGCTCGGCAGGTGGTTCAGGCATGTCTGGTAGGTGGTTCCGGTCTGTCCGCGAGGTGGTTCCGGCGTGTCAGGCACGTGGTTCCGGCATGTGTGACAGGTGGTTCTGGCATGTCCGGCAGGTGATTCTGGATTGTCCACCAAGTGGCTCTGGTGTAACCAGCAGGTGATTCCGGAGTGTACGGCAAGTGGTTCTGGCATAGCTGGCTGGTGATTTTGGGGTGTCCAGCAGGTGGCTCCAGCGAGTCGAGCAAGTTGTTCCGGTGTGCTCAGCAGGTGGTTCAGGCAGGTCCGGCAGGTGTTTCTGGTCTGTCCAGTACGTGGTGCCGGCATGTCCGGCACGTGCTTCCAGTATGTTTGAGAGGTGGTTCCTACCTTCCCGGCGGGAGATTCCGGAGCGTCCGCCATGTGATTCTGGCCTACCTGGCAGGGGATTTTGGCGTCTCTGGCTGGTGGTTCCGGCGAGTCGAAGAGGAGGTTCCGGCGTGCTCGGCAGGTGCATCCGGTGTCTCTGGCACGTCATTCTGGCACGTTCGAGAGGTGGTTCCGGCATGCCTGACAGGTGATTCCGGAGTGTCCGACAAGGGGTTCTGGCACGTCTGAGAGGTGGTTCCGGCATACCCTGCAGGTGATTCTGGCTTGTCTGCCGAGTGGTGCTGGCGTAGCCATCAGGTGATTTTGGCGTGTCCAGCAGGTGGCTCCAGCGAGTAGAGCAGGTTGTTCCAGCGTACTCAGCAGGTGGTTCAGGCGGGTCTGGCAGGTGGTTCCGGTCTCTCTAGTAGGTGGTTCCGGCGTGTCCGGCACGTGCTTCTGGCACGTCTGAGAGCTGGTTCCGGCATGCCCGGCGGGTGATTCCATAGAGTCCGCCACGTGGTTCTGGCCTAGCTGACAGGTGATTTTGGCGTCCCCGGCAGGTGGTTACAGCGAGTTGAGCAGGAGGTTCCGGCATGCTCGGCAGTTGCATCCGGTGTCTCTGGCACGTGGTTCTGGCACGTCTGACATTTGGTTGCATCATGTCTGGCAGGTGATTCCGGAGTGTCCGGCAAGAGGTTCTGGTGTAGCCGGCAGGTGATTTTGGCATGTCCGGCAGGTGTTTCTGGCGAGCTGTTCAGGTGGTTCCGGTGTTCTTGGCAGGTGATTCTGGCGTGTCCAGCAGGTGGTTCCGGTCTGTCCGGTAATGGGTTCCGTCATGTGCCGCACGTGGTTCTGGCACGTCTGAGAGGTGGTTCCCGCATGCCCGGCAGGTGCTCCAGGAGAGTCCTACAAGTGGTTCTGGCCTAGCCCGCAGGTGATTTTGGCGTGTCCGGCAGGTGGTTCCGCGATGCTCGGCAGGTGGTTCAGGCATGTCTGGTAGGTGGTTCCGGTCTGTCCGCGAGGTGGTTCCGGCGTGTCAGGCACGTGGTTCCGGCATGTGTGACAGGTGGTTCTGGCATGTCCGGCAGGTGATTCTGGATTGTCCACCAAGTGGCTCTGGTGTAACCAGCAGGTGATTCCGGAGTGTACGGCAAGTGGTTCTGGCATAGCTGGCTGGTGATTTTGGGGTGTCCAGCAGGTGGCTCCAGCGAGTCGAGCAAGTTGTTCCGGTGTGCTCAGCAGGTGGTTCAGGCAGGTCCGGCAGGTGTTTCTGGTCTGTCCAGTACGTGGTGCCGGCATGTCCGGCACGTGCTTCCAGTATGTTTGAGAGGTGGTTCCTACCTTCCCGGCGGGAGATTCCGGAGCGTCCGCCATGTGATTCTGGCCTACCTGGCAGGGGATTTTGGCGTCTCTGGCTGGTGGTTCCGGCGAGTCGAACAGGAGGTTCCGGCGTGCTCGGCAGGTGCATCCGGTGTCTCTGGCACGTCATTCTGGCACGTTCGAGAGGTGGTTCCGGCATGCCTGACAGGTGATTCCGGAGTGTCCGACAAGGGGTTCTGGCACGTCTGAGAGGTGGTTCCGGCATACCCTGCAGGTGATTCTGGCTTGTCTGCCGAGTGGTGCTGGCGTAGCCATCAGGTGATTTTGGCGTGTCCAGCAGGTGGCTCCAGCGAGTAGAGCAGGTTGTTCCAGCGTACTCAGCAGGTGGTTCAGGCGGGTCTGGCAGGTGGTTCCGGTCTCTCTAGTAGGTGGTTCCGGCGTGTCCGGCACGTGCTTCTGGCACGTCTGAGAGCTGGTTCCGGCATGCCCGGCGGGTGATTCCATAGAGTCCGCCACGTGGTTCTGGCCTAGCTGACAGGTGATTTTGGCGTCCCCGGCAGGTGGTTACAGCGAGTTGAGCAGGGAGTTCCGGCATGCTCGGCAGTTGCATCCGGTGTCTCTGGCACGTGGTTCTGGCACGTCTGACATTTGGTTGCATCATGTCTGGCAGTGATTCCGGAGTGTCCGGCAAGAGGTTCTGGTGTAGCCGCAGGTGATTTTGGCATGTCCGGCAGGTGTTTCTGGCGAGCTGTTCAGGTGGTTCCGGTGTTCTTGGCAGGTGATTCTGGCGTGTCCAGCAGGTGGTTCCGGTCTGTCCGGTAATGGGTTCCGTCATGTGCCGCACGTGGTTCTGGCACGTCTGAGAGGTGGTTCCCGCATGCCCGGCAGGTGCTCCAGGAGAGTCCTACAAGTGGTTCTGGCTAGCCCGCAGGTGATTTTGGCGTGTCCGGCAGGTGGTTCCGGCATGCTCGGCAGGTGGTTCAGGCATGTCTGGTAGGTGTTCCGGTCTGTCCGCGAGGTGTTCCGGCGTGTCAGGCACGTGGTTCCGGCATTTGTGACAGGTGGTTCTGGCATGTCCGGCAGGTGATTCTGGATTGTCCACCAAGTGGCTCTGGTGTAAGCAGCAGGTGATTCCGGAGTGTACGGCAAGTGGTTCTGGCATAGCTGGCTGGTGATTTTGGGTGTCCAGCAGGTGGCTCCAGCGAGTCGAGCAAGTTGTTCCGGTGTGCTCAGCAGGTGGTTCAGGCAGGTCCGGCAGGTGTTTCTGGTCTGTCCAGTACGTGGTGCCGGCATGTCCGGCACGTGCTTCCAGTATGTTTGAGAGGTGGTTCCTACCTTCCCGGCGGGAGATTCCGGAGCGTCCGCCATGTGATTCTGGCCTACCTGGCAGGGGATTTTGGCGTCTCTGGCTGGTGGTTCCGGCGAGTCGAACAGGAGGTTCCGGCGTGCTCGCAGGTGCATCCGGTGTCTCTGGCACGTCATTCTGGCACGTTCGAGAGGTGGTTCCGGCATGCCTGACAGGTGATTCCGGAGTTGTCCGACAAGGGGTTCTGGCACGTCTGAGAGGTGGTTCCGGCATACCCTGCAGGTGATTCTGGCTTGTCTGCCGAGTGGTGCTGGCGTAGCCATCAGGTGATTTTGGCGTGTCCAGCAGGTGGCTCCAGCGAGTAGAGCAGGTTGTTCCAGCGTAAAAAAAAAGTGGTTCAGCGGGTCTGGCAGGTG